>NW_027142311.1:1500000-1611663 GCF_036365525.1 Heterodontus francisci
GCAGAAGTCAGAGTTGCAGAGGGATATGTGTATCCTGCTGCATGAATTGTATCAGGTTAGTCTGCAGGTTCAGCAAGTAATTAGGAAAACTAATAAAATATTATCATTTATTGCGAGCGGAATAGAACACAAATGTAGGGTGTTTATATTTCAGTTATACAGGTCATTGATGAGACCTCATCTGGAGTACTGTGTACAGTATTGGTCTCCTTATTTAAGGTAGCATGCAAATGCGTTGGAAGCAATTCAGAGAAGGTTTCCGAGACTAATACCTGGAATGGGCGGGTTGTCTTATGTTGAAAGGCTGGCGGGCTAGTCTTATATCAGCTGGGGTTTAGAAAAGTAAGAGGCGACAAGATTGAAGCATATAAGACGATTAGGAAAGTAAGAGGCGACAAGATTGAAGCATATAAGACTCTGAGTGTGGGCCAGAGCAAGAGAGGGAGACAGAGAAAGAAACAGGGAGAGAGAGAGAGAGAGAGTTCAGCTCATCTGCTGCTCAAACTCTCATCCATGCCTTTGTTGACTTGAGACTTGACTATTCTAACACACTCCCAGCTGGTCTCCCACATTAAAACTTTCTGTAACCTTGTAATCATCCAAAACTCTGCTGCCATCTTCTAATTTACACCAAATTCTGTTCACCTAACATCCCCGTGCTCATTGACCTACATTGGCTCTTGTTCCAGTAACACCTCAATTTTAATATTCTCACTCGTGTGATCAAATCCCTCCATGTCCTCAACCCTCTGATTATCCCAATCCCCTGTTCATTTCCAATATTCCTGAAACTTGTTCATCTGAAAGTCTTGTTCTAATTCCCTTTTTAAAGTGAGTTTCATTCACTCTGCCTCTCCCTGACCGCACATTTCATCTCTCCAGCTCCACTGATGTTGTGGAAGTTTGGATCCATACAATGGTGTGAGATGCACTGCTGGTCACATCCAGCACATTGTGCAGGACACCCAGGCTGGCCGGGGTGATAGCGTGGGTGTAACATGTGTGTGTCTGCAGCGTGAGGAGGGGTCTGAATAAGATGTCAATCATCCATTCCCGCAGCTTTGATGCACGTCTGTGAAACTTGGTCTGTGCATGTCCACTGACCGCCTGTGTTAGTCGCTCTCAGCTGAACATGCATTCAGCGGCACGAAGAACCCCCTGGTGTTATTTAAAATGACCAGGCATCCAAATTACAGGTTTAGGGCTTTTGACGTACTTCTGCTATTGTAAAGTTAGTGGAGGTGCTGTGGATGGTTTTCTGGAGGTTGTGTTGTGAGCTGCTGCAGACATTCAGGGAGGACAGAGTATTTGGTGACACAACTCTGGACGAGGTATGGGACTGTAGTTACAGTGTCTCTGTGTCTGTAACATGACCAACAAATGGAGCGGAGGCTGCAGAGAGGGGAAGCTCTGTAAAGAGAGAGGAGGAGGGGGCTCTGCCCTACCCACCCCTGGTTTTCCAAGGGCAAAAAGAGCAGTGGTCCTAATACCGAGCCTTGGGGAACACCACTGTATACTCCTATCGAGTCTGAACAACAACCTTTCACCACTTCTCTCTGTTTACTGTTCCTTAGTCAATGTTATATCCACACTGTCACTGTCCCTTTCATCCATAAGGTTCAGTTTTCCTCACCTGTCCATTGAATGACACTTGATCAAACACCTTTTGAAAGTCCATATATATAACTTCAATCACACCACCCTCATCAACCCTCTCCATTGTTTTATCAAATAACTCCATCAAGTTTACCTCAGCACTACCTCTCTCCACTCCTCCACTGTTGTTAAATTATCAGACTGCTTATCCGACATCCAGTGCTAGATGAGCAGAAATTTCCTCCAGTTAAATATTGGGAAGACTGATGCCATTGTTTTCACTCCCCACTCCAACTCTGTTCCCTTGCTATTGATTCCATCCCTCTTCCTGGTGACAGTCTGAGATGCAGACAGTATGTTTACATCCTTGGTGTCACATTTCACCCAAAACGATCTTTAACCTCATTTTCAGGAATTCATTGCAACCGCCTATTTCCACCTCAGTAACGTCACCCGACTTCACCCCTGTCTCAGCCCATCTGCTGCTGAAACCTCATTCATGCATTCGTCACCTCTCGATGTGATTATTCCAACTCACTCCTTGCTGATCTCCCACATTCTACTCTCTGTAAACTTGAGGTCATCCAAAACTCTGCTGCCCATGTCTTAGCTCACACCAAGTCCCGTTCATCTATCACTGACTGATATTGGCTCCCAGTCAAGTAATGTCTTGATTTTAAAATTATTTTCCTTGTTTTCAGATCCCTCCATGGCCTCGCCCCCCGCCCCATATCTTTGTAATCTCCTCCACCTCCACAACCCACCGAGATATATGTACTCCTCTAATTCCGGCCTCTAGTGCACCCGGATTTTAATCACTGCACCACTGGCGACTAGGTCTTCAGCTGCCTGGGACCAATGTTCTGGAATATCCTCACTGCACTGTTTTTTTTTTCATTCGTTCATGGGATGTGGGTGTCACTGACAAGGCCAGCATTTTTTGCCCATCCCTAATTGCCCTTGATGACTGAGTGGTTTGCTGGACCTTTCAGAATTCAGTTTAGAGTCAACCACATTGTTGTGGGTTTGGAGTCACATGGAGGTCAGACCGTATAAGGATGGCAGATTTCCATTGCTGAAGAACATCAGTAAGCCAGGCTGTTTTTTTTTATGACGATCAATGATAGCATCATGGCACCATTGCTGAGAATAGTTTTCAAAGGAAGATTTGTATTAATTAATTGAATTTTAGCTCATATTGAATTTTAACTTGCACCAGTTACCACGGTGGGATTTGAACCCATGTCCTCAGAGAATCAGCCTGAGCCTCAGTATTACAATTTTGGTAATATTACCACTCCGCTACGGTCACCACCTTTCCGTCTCGCTTTCCTCCTTTCAGGTACTCCTTAAAACCTATCTCTTTGTTCAAGCTGTTGGCCATCTGATCTAATATCTCATGTTGTGTCTCAGTGTCATACTTTGCTTCGTAATGATCCTGAGAAGCACTTTGGGATGTTTTATAACATTAAAAGCACTATATAAATATAAGTTGTTGTTGAGGTTTGCCAGACATGCTTTTTCATCACCATATCCCTACTGCTGTCTATTTATTATTCCATGTTTTTCAAAGCAATGAATATATTTGTCCTGGGTTATGAAATTTCCCCATCAGTGACGTTAAACTGTCTGGTCAGTAAATACAGTGTTTACTCAATCGCTCCTTTTTTTCAAGTAGGGTGTAACATTTACAACCCTCCAGACCTCTGTCACAACTCGCATATCCAAGGAGGATTGAAAAATTCTGTTCAGTGCCTCCGCTATTCCCACCTTTCCTTCCCTCAGCATCTTTCATACATCCCATCCAGACTGGATAAATATTCTACTTTATTGTGGTACAAACAGTGCTGGACTGAAAGGGGTTAACTGAAACTGTTTGTTTAGTGACTGGTATTAATGTCAGTCTCCACGGACCCTAATTGTTTCACTGGAGGGATTCCAACTTCTATTAATATGGGAGTCATTTCAATGTATTATCACATAGTGTCAACAGGAGCATCAAACCCGGCAGTAAGAGGGACCAACAGCTCCAGACAGAGGGAGAGGATAGATCAGAATCTGAGAACAATAGATGGGAATGTTACAACAATGGGTCAGAATCTGAAAACAATAGATGGGAATGTTACAACAATGGGTCAGAATCTGAGAACAATAGATTGGAATGTTACAACAATGGACAGGAGTTTCATCTGGCAATTTGACGATCTTTCCACATATTATGACTGGTACTCATTAGACTATCGGATCTTTTTAGCTCTTCAGGTTATTCAATATATTTACTATCCCATCCTCGCTATTATTGGTGTTCCTGGTAAGACTCTTTATCCAGCTATTAATTCTATCAACCGTGTTTAACTGAATTACTGCCCCTGTCATTTTCTCATCCCTCTTTGCTGTTGTTGTTAGTCCTGGTGAGACTTTGATAAAGGCTGTAAACTCGACAAAGCATTGCTAATTTTGTTACTGGTCGTGTAATTTTCTCTCTAGGCGTTGCTTGTGTTTATGTTCCTGGTAAGACCTTGTATAGAGCTATCAGATTGTTGCTGTGCCTAATCTGCACTTCCTCTTGAAGAATTCACAGAATCGGACTGGTGGAAGGTATATCAATGTTTATTCACACATTAAATCATCAGGTACAAGCACTCACTACTTGCATGTTATACTACCCCAAGACATGAGGTGATCAGTCTCAGAATGGCAGCTGCCTTTCTATTCTCTGAGTCCATGACTCAGGGAATTTTCTTGAGTGTTCTTCCTCGGGGTTCTCGTGCTGTCACCATTTTCAGCCATTGTCTACTGTGAGTCTAATCCGACCTCATGCCAATAGAAACTCCTTTATCTGGTTTGTGCAGGGACACTGTCTGGTAGAATCTCTCTCTTGTTTCAGCCTGCTTTTCTGTATGGTCCACAATTCCTTGACCATCTGTTTGCTGTGCTCCTTCTAACCAGCCCCTCTATGTTTCAAAACGTTGTGTATTGTTGTGTGACGAGCCTCATTGTTTCAATTACGTTCTTATGTGTTTTTACTGAGTCTACACCCACCACCACAACACCCCCACCACCCCCGTCCGCCTCTGATCATGCAGGGCTATGCCCAAGGGATCACACTCTCATGTCTCTTTGGTAGTACACTTCTGCAATTATAATTTCATTGTTAACGCAAGATCATAAGCAGTGTAATGTTAAAGAAAGCACAATGTTAACATCGTTGTTACATAATTAATCACTTGTGCGAGCATAACGCAGTCGCAATTTGACTTTTAGAATACATTTGTCATTCATTAATTCATTTTAAGTATCTACCAATAGTTATACAACTACCCTCGTGTTACATTATTAATTGTCTATATTTTAATGGAGCAACTTCGAATACTGATTGCCTTTAAGGTAGCTGTCCAACCTGTGTTCATACATCCTCTCACATTCCTTAATCAATTTCTTAAGTTTCCAAATTAAGTATGTCACATCTATCACCATGACACCCGAAACGACTATCAGGACATGGGAGATATTTCTAAACCAGGGTGTATCTTCACGTTTGACCCCCAGTTCCATAAGTCCTCCCACCAGGCAGAATCATTTATCTCATCAATCTGAACTTGTATCATCTTCCACTGTTGTTCCAGATTGTAGTACACTGCATCAATGGTTTCTCGTTGCTGCCTCTCTTGACCCAAACGTATGGGCAATGGCTGAATAGTATATTTATGTTCCCGAAGGTAATTTATCAAGTCGTCCTTAATACGTTCTGTAACAATTATCGTTTCTGTCTTTCTTTTATGTATGCCGACCAACTCCGTCTTCTCTACTCAAGTTGGTATTTGTGGGTTGACAAGCGACGTACTGTTGCTCACCAGACAAATCCGGTTATGTCCATACTGGTACTTCTTCATTGTGGTGGTTCAGCAATATCTCCCCTTTGCCTTATAGGCCACATGGGTTAACCTGATAATGCCTTCCTCGTTTCCATGGTGCAATTTACAGTGGTATTAAATCCACATTTTGATTCTGCTGTTTTATATGTATGTATATATATATATATAGGGTAAGGACATATGGCCACCTGGTTTTCCAGACGACACTTAGACAAAGTTGTCCCAATTATCTCCTTTCCAATTTTCACAACATAGGTCAATATATCATAGTATTTTCTGTAACCTCTCCTCGCTGCATCTACTATTCTCTGCAGTAATAGGACAGATGGAAAAGGTTTGCCATCTGCTGACACAAAACCTCTCGCTTCCCACAGAGGTAGGTACTCGGTCAAACAGTTACACACGTACATACTGTCAGAATTTATATCAACCAGTGGGGGAAACATGTGGTTGTGTCAGCACAAAGTGACTGCAGCTCGTTCGGCACACTGCACACTTAAACTCGACAGTAACTGTAAGGCAATGTCTTTAATAGGTTTTCCATTATGATCCTGTATTTGTAATCCGCACTTTGCCTGCCTAATCCCATCCTCCACTGCAGATGAACCGTCAACAAAAATGTTGAGTGCTGGTTTGATTTCTGTTTTCTTCCGTTGGACACTCCCGCCCCGCACTGATTTTGACACAAAATGTCCCTTGACGGCCTTTTCTGTCAAAACCTGACACTCATGGGGTTCAGCCTGGTAGATTAAATTGTATGCCAAGCATGTCAAAGTATTTTCCTTTTTTACTGAAATATATCTACCTTGCAAGAGCAAGGCCCACCGAGCAATGTGATTCTGACTAACATTACCGTCCTTCAGTCATCCATCCACTAACAACTGGAAGGGTGTGTGTTCAGTTAGGATAGTAACAGGGCTGAGGCTGACAATATAACATTACCGTCCTTCAACTGTCCATCCAGTAACAACTGGAAGGGTGTGTGTTCAGTTAGGATAGTAACAGGGCTGAGGCTGACAATATAACATTACCGTCCTTCAACCGTCCATCCAGTAACAACTGGAAGGGTGTGTGTTCAGTTAGGATAGTAACGGGGCTGAGGCTGAGAATATAACATTACCGTCCTTCAGTCATCCATCCAGCAACAACTGGAAGGGTGTGTGTTCAGTTAGGATAGTAACGGGGCTGAGGCTGACAATATAACATTACCGTCCTTCAACCGTCCATCCAGTAACAACTGGAAAGGCGTGTGTTCAGTTAGGATAGTAACAAGGCTGAGGCTGACAATATAACATTACCGTCCTTCAACCGTCCATCCAGTAACAACTGGAAGGGTGTGTGTTCAGTTGGGATAGTAACGGGGCTGAGGCTGAGAATATAACATTACCGTCCTTCAGTCATCCATCCAGTAACAACTGGAAGGGTGTGTGTTCAGTTAGGATAGTAACGGGGCTGAGGCTGACAATATAACATTGCCATCCTTCAACCGTCCACCCAGTAACAACTGGAAGGGTGTATGTTCAGTTAGGATAGTAACGGGGCTGAGGCTGACAATATAACATTACCGTCCTTCAACCATCCATCCAGTGACAACTCGAAGGGTGTGTGTTCAGTTAGGATAGTAACAGGGCTGAGGCTGACAATATAATATTACCATCCTTCAGTCATCCATCCAGTAACAACTGGAAGGGCGTGTGTTCAGTTAGGATAGTAACAAGGCTGAGGCTGACAATATAACATTACCGTCCTTCAACCGTCCATCCAGGAACAACTGGAAGGGGGTGTGTTCAGTTAGGATAGTAACAAGGCTGAGGCTGACAATATAACATTACCGTCCTTCAACCGTCCATCCAGGAACAACTGGAAGGGGGTGTGTTCAGTTAGGATAGTAACGGGGCTGAGGCTGACAGTATAACATTACCGTCCTTCAGCCGTCCATCCAGCAACAACTGGAAGGGTGTGTGTTCAGTTAGGATAGTAACGGGGCTGAGGCTGACAATGTAACATTACCGTCATTCAACCATCCATCCAGTAACAACTAGAAGGGTGTGTGTTCAGTTAGGATAGTAACGGGGCTGAGGCTGACAATATAACATTACCGTGCTTCAGTCATCCATCCAGTAACAACTGGAAGGGTGTGTGTTCAGTTAGGATAGTAACAAGGCTGAGGCTGACAATATAACATTACCGTCCTTCATCCATCCATCCAGTAACAACTGGAAGGGTGTGTGTTCAGTTAGGATAGTAACGGGGCTGAGGCTGACAATATAACATTACCGTCCTTCAACCGTCCATCCAGTAACAACTGGAAGGGTGTGTGTTCAGTTAAGATAGGAACAGGGCTGAGGCTGACAATATAACATTACCGTCCTTCAGTCATCCATCCAGTAACAACTGGAAGGGTGTGTGTTCAGTTAGGATAGAAACAGGGATGAGGCTGACAATATAACATTACCGTCCTTCAACCGTCCATATAGTAACAACTGGAAGGGTGTGTGTTCAGTTCGGATAGTAACAGGGATGAGACTGACAATATAACATTACCGTCCTTCAACCGTCCATCCAGTCGCAACTGGAAGGGTGTGTGTTCAGTTAGGATAGTAACAGGGATGAGGCTGACAATATAACATTACCGTCCTTCAACCGTCCATCCAGTAACAACTGGAAGCGTGTGTGTTCAGTTCGGATAGTAACAAGGCTGAGGCTGACAATATAACATTACCGTCCTTCAGTCATCCATCCAGTAACAACGGGAAGGGTCTGTGCTCAGTTAGGATAGTAACGGGGCTGAGGCTGACAATATAACATTACCGTCCTTCAACCATCCATCCAGTAACAACTGGAAGGGTGTCTGTTCAGTTCGGATAGTAACGGGGCTGATGCTGACAATATAACATGACCGTCCTTCAGTCATCCATCCAGTAACAACTGGAAAAGTGTGTGTTCAGTTAGGATAGTAACGGGGCTGAGGCTGACAATATAACATTACCGTCCTTCAACTGTCCATCCAGTAACAACTGGAAGGGTGTGTGTTCAGTTATGATAGTAACAGGGCTGAGGCTGACAATATAACATTACCGTCCTTCAACCGTCCATCCAGTCACAACTGGAAGGGTGTGTGTTCAGTTAGGATAGTAACAGGGCTGAGGCTGACAATATAACATTACCGTCCTTCAGTCATCCATCCAGTAACAACTAGAAGGGTGTCTGTTCAGTTAGGATAGTAAGAGGGCTGAGGCTGACAATATAACATTACCGTCCTTCAACCGTCCATCCAGTAACAACTGGAAGGGTGTATGTTCAGTTAGGATAGTAACAGGGCTGAGGCTGACAATATAACAATACCGTCCTTCAACCGTCCATCCACCAACAACTGGAAGGGTGTGTGTTCAGTTAGGATAGTAACAGGGCTGAGGCTGACAATAAAACATTACCGTCCTTCAACCGTCCATCCACCAACAACTGGAAGGGTGTGTGTTCAGTTAGGATAGTAACAGGGCTGAGGCTGACAATATAACATTACCGTCCTTCAGTCATCCATCCAGTAACAACTGGAAGGGTGTGTGTTCAATTAGGATAGTAACAGGGCTGAGGCTGAAAATATAACATTACCGTCCTTCAGTCATCCATCCAGTAACAACTGGAAGGGTGTCTGTTCAGTTAGGATAGTAAGAGGGCTGAGGCTGACAATATAACATTACCGTCCTTCAACCGTCCATCCAGTAACAACTGGAAGGGTGTGTGTTCAGTTTGGATAGTAACAGGGCTGAGGCTGACAATATAACATTACCATCCTTCAACCGTCCATCCAGTAACAACGGGAAGGGTGTGTGCTCAGTTAGGATAGTAACGGGGCTGAGGCTGACAATATAACATTACCGTCCTTCAGACATCCATCCAGTAACAACTGGAAGGGTGTGTGTTCAGTTAGGATAGTAACAACGCTGAGGCTGACAACATAACATTACCGTCCTTCAACCGTCCATCCAGTAACAACTGGAAGGGTGTGTGATCAGTTAGGATAGTAACGGGGCTGAGGCTGACAATATAACATTACCGTCCTTCAGTCATCCATCCAGTAACAACTGGAAGGGTGCGTGTTCAGTTAGGATAGTAACAAGGCTGAGGCTGACAATATAACATTACCGTCCTTGAGTCATCCATCCAGTAACAACTGGAAGGGTGCGTGTTCAGTTAGGATAGTAAAAAGGCTGAGGCTGACAATATAACATTACCGTCCTTCAGTCATCCATCCAGTAACAACTGGAAAAGTGTGTGTTCAGTTAGGATAGTAACGGGGCTGTTGCTGACAATATAACATTACCTTCCTTCAACTGTCCATCCAGTAACAACTGGAAGGGTGTCTGTTCAGTTCGGATAGTAAGAGGGCTGAGGCTGACAATATAACATTACCGTCCTTCAACCGTCCATCCAGTAACAACTGGAAGGGTGTGTGATCAGTTAGGATAGTAACGGGGCTGAGGCTGACAATATAACATTACCGTCCTTCAGTCATCCATCCAGTAACAACTGGAAGGGTGCGTGTTCAGTTAGGATAGTAACAGGGCTGAGGCTGAAAATATAACATTACCGTCCTTCAGTCATCCATCCAGTAACAACTAGAAGGGTGTCTGTTCAGTTAGGATTGTAAGAGGGCTGAGGCTGACAATATAACATTACCGTCCTTCAACCGTCCATCCAGTAACAACTGGAAGGGTGTATGTTCAGTTAGGATAGTAACAGGGCTGAGGCTGACAATATAACAATACCGTCCTTCAACCGTCCATCCACCAACAACTGGAAGGGTGTGTGTTCAGTTAGGATAGTAACAGGGCTGAGGCTGACAATATAACATTACCGTCCTTCAACCGTCCATCCACCAACAACTGGAAGGGTGTGTGTTCAGTTAGGATAGTAACAGGGCTGAGGCTGACAATATAACATTACCGTCCTTCAGTCATCCATCCAGTAACAACTGGAAGGGTATGTGTTCAATTAGGATAGTAACAGGGCTGAGGCTGAAAATATAACATTACCGTCCTTCAGTCATCCATCCAGTAACAACTGGAAGGGTGTCTGTTCAGTTAGGATAGTAAGAGGGCTGAGGCTGACAATATAACATTACCGTCCTTCAACCGTCCATCCAGTAACAACTGGAAGGGTGTGAGTTCAGTTTGGATAGTAACAGGGCTGAGGCTGACAATATAACATTACCGTCCTTCAACCATCCATCCAGTAACAACGGGAAGGGTGTGTGTTCAGTTAGGATAGTAACGGGGCTGAGGCTGACAATATAACATTACCGTCCTTCAGACATCCATCCAGTAACAACTGGAAGGGTGTGTGTTCCGTTAGGATAGTAACAAGGCTGAGGCTGACAACATAACATTACCGTCCTTCAACCGTCCAACCAGTAACAACTGGAAGGGTGTGTGTTTAGTTAGGATAGTAACGGGGCTGAGGCTGACAATATAACATTACCGTCCTTCAGTCATCCATCCAGTAACAACTGGAAGGGTGCGTGTTCAGTTAGGATAGTAACAAGGCTGAGGCTGACAATATAACATTACCGTCCTTGAGTCATCCATCCAGTAACAACTGGAAGGGTGCGTGTTCAGTTAGGATAGTAAGAGGGCTGAGGCTGACAATATAACATTACCGTCCTTCAACCATCCATCCAGTAACAACTGGAAGGGTGTGTGTTCAGTTAGGATAGTAACAGGGCTGAGGCTGACAATATAACATTACCGTCCTTCAACCGTCCATCCACTAACAACTGGAAGGGTGTGTGTTCAGTTAGGATAGTAACAAGGCTGAGGCTGACAATATAACATTACCGTCCTTCAGTCATCCATCCAGTAACAACTGGAAGGGTTTGTGTTCAGTTAGTTTAGTAAGAGGGCTGAGGCTGACAATATAACATTACCGTCCTTCAACCGTCCATCCAGTAACAACTGGAAGGGTGTGTGTTCAGTTAGGATAGTAACGGGGCTGAGGCTGACAATATAACATTACCGTCCTTCAACCGTCCATCCAGTAACAACTAGAAGGGTGTGTGTTCAGTTAGGATAGTAACGGGGCTGAGGCTGACAATATAACATTACCGTCCTTCAACCGTCCATCCAGTAACAACTGGAAGGGTGTGTGTTCAGTTAGGATAGTAACAGGGCTGCAGCAGACAATATAACATTACCGTCCTTCAACCGTCCATCCACCAACAACTAGAAGGGTGTGTGTTCAGTTAGGATAGTAACGGGGCTGAGGCTGACAATATAACATTGCCGTCCTTCAACCGTCCATCCAGTAACAACTGGAAGGGTGTGTGTTCAGTTAGGATAGTAACAGGGCTGCGGCAGACAATATAACATTACCGTCCTTCAACCGTCCATCCACCAACAACTGGAAGGGTGTGTGTTCAGTTTGGATAGTAACAGGGCTGAGGCTGACAATATAACATTACCGTCCTTCAGTCATCCATCCAGTAACAACGGGAAGGGTGTGTGTTCAGTTAGGATAGAAACAAGGCTGAGGCTGACAATATAACATTACCGTCCTTCAACCGTCCATCCAGTAACAACTGGAAGGGTGTGTGTTCAGTTAGGATAGTAACGGGGCTGAGGCTGACAATATAACATTACCGTCCTTCAACCGTCCATCCAGTAACAACTAGAAGGGTGTGTGTTCAGTTAGGATAGTAACGGGGCTGAGGCTGACAATATAACATTACCGTCCTTCAACCGTCCATCCAGTAACTACTGGAAGGGTGTGTGCTCAGATAGGATAGTAACAGGGCTGAGGCTGACAATATAACTTTACCGTCCTTCAGTCATCCATCCAGTAACAACTGGAAGGGTGTGTGTTCAGTTTGGATAGTAACGTGGCTGAGGCTGACAATATAACATTACCATCCTTCAACCGTCCATCCAGTAACAACTAGAAAGGTGTGTGTTCAGTTAGAATAGTAACGGGGCTGAGGCTGACAATATAACATTCCCGTCCTTCAACCGTCCATCCAGTAACAACTGGAAGGGTGTGTGTTCAGTTAGGATAGTAACAGGGCTGAGGCTGACAATATCACATTACCATCCTTCAACCGTCCATCCACCAACAACTGGAAGGGTGTGTGTTCAGTTTGGATAGGAACAGGGCTGAGCCTGACAATATAACATTACCGTCCTTCAGTCATCCATTCAGTAACAACTGGAAGGGTGTGTGTTCAGTTAGGATAGTAACAAGGCTGAGGCTGACAATATAACATTACCGTCCTTCAACCGTCCATCCAGTAACAACTGGAAGGGTGTGTGTTCAGTTAGTATTGTAACGGGGCTGAGGCTGACAATTTAACATTACCGTCCTTCAACCGTCCATCCCGTAACAACTAGAAGGGTGTGTGTTCAGTTAGGATAGTAACGGGGCTGAGGCTGACAATATAACATTACCATCCTTCAACCGGCCATCCAGTAACAACTGGAAGGGTGTGTGTTCAGTTAGGATAGTAACGGGGCTGAGGCTGACAATATTACATTACCGTCCTTCAGTCATCCATCCAGTAACAACTGGAAGGTTGTGTGTTCAGTTTGGATAGTAACGGGGCTGAGGCTGACAATATAACATTACCGTCCTTCAACCTTCCATCCACCAACAACTGGAAAGGTGTGTGTTCAGTTTGGATAGTAACAGGGCTGAGGTTGACAATATAACATTACCGTCCTTCAGTCATCCATCCAGTAAAAACTGGAAGGGTGTGTGTTCAGTTAGGATCGTAACAGGGCTGAGGCTGACAATATAACATTACCGTCCTTCAACCGTTCATCCAGTAACAACTGGAAGGGTGTGTGTTCAGTTAGGATAGTAACAGGGCTGAGGCTGACAATATAACATTACCGTCCTTCAACCGTCCATCCAGTCACAACTGGAAGGGTGACTGTTCAGTTAGGATAGTAAGAGGGCTGAGGCTGACAATATAACATTACCGTCCTTCAACCGTCCATCCAGTAACAACTAGAAGGGTGTGTGTTCAGTTCGGATAGTAACGGGGCTGAGGCTGACAATATAACATTACCGTCCTTCAACCGTCCATCCAGTAACAACTGGAAGGGTGTGTGCTCAGATAGGATAGTAACAGGGCTGAGGCTGACAATATAACATTACCGTCCTTCAGTCATCCAACCAGTAACAACTGGAAGGGTGTGTGTTCAGTTTGGATAGTAACGTGGCTGAGGCTGACAATATAACATTACCATCCTTCAACCGTCCATCCAGTAACAACTAGAAGGGTGTGTGTTCAGTTAGGATAGTAACGGGGCTGAGGCTGACAAAATAACATTCCCGTCCTTCAACCGTCCATCCAGTAACAACTGGAAGGGTGTGTGTTCAGTTATGATAGTAACAGGGCTGAGGCTGACAATATAACATTACCGTCCTTCAACCATCCATCCAGTCACAACTGGAAGGGTGTGTGTTCAGTTAGGATAGTAAAAGGGCTGAGGCTGAAAATGTAACATTACCGTCCTTCAGTCATCCATCCAGTAACAATTAGAAGGGTGTCTGTTCAGTTAGGATAGTAAGAGGGCTGAGGCTGACAATATAACATTACCGTCCTTCAACCGTCCATCCACCAACAACTGGAAGGGTGTGTGTTCAGTTAGGATAGTAACAGGGCTGAGGCTGACAATATAACATTACCGTCCTTCAGTCATCCATCCAGTAACAACTGGAAGGGTGTGTGTTCAATTAGGATAGTAACAGGGCTGAGGCTGAAAATATAACATTACCGTCCTTCAGTCATCCATCCAGTAACAACTGGAAGGGTGTCTGTTCAGTTAGGATAGTAAGAGGGCTGAGGCTGACAATATAACATTACCGTCCTTCAACCGTCCATCCAGTAACAACTGGAAGGGTGTGTGTTCAGTTTGGATAGTAACGGGGCTGAGGCTGACAATATAACATTACCATCCTTCAACCGTCCATCCAGTAACAACGGGAAGGGTGTGTGTTCAGTTAGGATAGTAACGGGGCTGAGGCTGACAATATAACATTACCGTCCTTCAGACATCCATCCAGTAACAACTGGAAGGGTGTGTGTTCAGTTAGGATAGTAACAAGGCTGAGGCTGACAACATAACATTACCGTCCTTCAACCGTCCATCCAGTAACAACCGGAAGGGTGTGTGTTCAGTTAGGATAGTAACGGGGCTGAGGCTGACAATATAACATTACCGTCCTTCAGTCATCCATCCAGTAACAACTGGAAGGGTGCGTGTTCAGTTAGGATAGTAACAAGGCTGAGGCTGACAATATAACATTACCGTCCTTGAGTCATCCATCCAGTAACAACTGGAAGGATGCGTGTTCAGTTAGGATAGTAACAAGGCTGAGGCTGACAATATAACATTACCGTCCTTCAGTCATCCATCCAGTAACAACTGGAAAAGTGTGTGTTCAGTTAGGATAGTAACGGGGCTGAGGCTGACAATATAACATTACCGTCCTTCAACTGTCCATCCAGTAACAACTGGAAGGGTGTCTGTTCAGTTCGGATAGTAAGAGGGCTGAGGCTGACAATATAACATTACCGTCCTTCAACCGTCCATCCAGTAACAACTGGAAGGGTGTGTGATCAGTTAGGATAGTAACGGGGCTGAGGCTGACAATATAACATTACCGTCCTTCAGTCATCCATCCAGTAACAACTGGAAGGGTGCGTGTTCAGTTAGGATAGTAACAAGGCTGAAGCTGACAATATAACATTACCGTCCTTCAACCGTCCATCCAGTAACAACTGGAAGGGTGTATGTTCAATTGGGATAGTAACGGGGCTGAGGCTGACAATATAACATTACCGTCCTTCAACCGTCCATCCAGTAACAACTGGAAGGGTGTGTGTTCAGTTAGGATAGTAACAGGGCTGAGGCTGACAATATAACATTACCGTCCTTCAGTCATCCATCCAGTAACAACTGGAAGGGTGTGTGTTCAGTTAGGATAGTAACAGGGCTGAGGCAGACAATATAACATTACCGTCCTTGAGTCATCCATCCAGTAACAACTGGAAGGGTGCGTGTTCAGTTAGGATAGTAACAAGGCTGAGGCTGACAATATAACATTACCGTCCTTCAGTCATCCATCCAGTCACAACTGGAAGGGTGTCTGTTCAGTTAGGATAGTAAGAGGGCTGAGGCTGACAATATAACATTACCGTCCTTCAACCATCCATCCAGTAACAACTGGAAGGGTGTGTGTTCAGTTAGGATAGTAACAGGGCTGAGGCTGACAATATAACATTACCGTCCTTCAACCGTCCATCCACTAACAACTGGAAGGGTGTGTGTTCAGTTAGGATAGTAACAAGGCTGAGGCTGACAATATAACATTACCGTCCTTCAGTCATCCATCCAGTAACAACTGGAAGGGTTTGTGTTCAGTTATGACAGTAACAGGGCTGAGGCTGACAATATAACATTACCGTCCTTCAACCATCCATCCAGTCACAACTGGAAGGGAGTCTGTTCAGTTAGGATAGTAAGAGGGCTGAGGCTGACAATATAACATTACCGTCCTTCAACCGTCCATCCAGTAACAACTAGAAGGGTGTGTGTTCAGTTCGGATAGTAACGGGGCTGAGGCTGACAATATAACATTACCGTCCTTCAACCGTCCATCCAGTAACAACTGGAAGGGTGTGTGCTCAGATAGGATAGTAACAGGGCTGAGGCTGACAATATAACATTACCGTCCTTCAGTCATCCATCCAGTAACAACTGGAAGGGTGTGTGTTCAGTTTGGATAGTAACGTGGCTGAGGCTGACAATATAACATTACCATCCTTCAACCGTCCATCCAGTAACAACTAGAAGGGTGTGTGTTCAGTTAGGATAGTAACGGGGCTGAGGCTGACAATATAACATTACCGTCCTTCAACCGTCCATCCACCAACAACTGGAAGGGTGTGTGTTCAGTTTGGATAGTAACAGGGCTGAGCCTGACAATATAACATTACCGTCCTTCAGTCATCCATTCAGTAACAACTGGAAGGGTGTGTGTTCAGTTAGGATAGTAACAAGGCTGAGGCTGACAATATAACATTACCGTCCTTCAACCGTCCATCCAGTAACAACTGGAAGGGTGTGTGTTCAGTTAGGATTGTAACGGGGCTGAGGCTGACAATATAACATTACCGTCCTTCAACCGTCCATCCAGTAACAACTAGAAGGGTGTGTGTTCAGTTAGGATAGTAACGGGGCTGAGGCTGACAATATAACATTACTGTCCTTCAACCGTCCATCCAGTAACAACTGGAAGGGTGTGTGTTCAGTTAGGATAGTAACGGGGCTGAGGCTGACAATATTACATTACCGTCCTTCAGTCATCCATCCAGTAACAACTGGAAGGGTGTGTGTTCAGTTTGGATAGTAACGGGGCTGAGGCTGACAATATAACATTACCGTCCTTCAACCTTCCATCCACCAACAACTGGAAGGGTGTGTGTTCAGTTTGGATAGTAACAGGGCTGAGGTTGACAATATAACATTACCGTCCTTCAGTCATCCATCCAGTAAAAACTGGAAGGGTGTGTGTTCAGTTAGGATATTAACAGGGCTGAGGCTGACAATATAACATTACCGTCCTTCAACCGTCCATCCAGTAACAACTGGAAGGGTGTGTGTTCAGTTAGGATAGTAACAGGGCTGAGGCTGACAATATAACATTACCGTCCTTCCACCGTCCATGCAGTCACAACTGGAAGGGTGTCTGTTCAGTTAGGATAGTAAAAGGGCTGAGGCTGACAATATAACATTACCGTCCTTCAACCGTCCATCCATTAACAACTGGAAGGGTGTGTGTTCAGTTAGGATAGTAACAGGGCTGAGGCTGACAATATAACATTACCGTCCTTCAACCGTCCATCCAGTAACAACTGGAAGGGTGTGTGTTCAGTTTGGATAGTACCAGGGCTGAGGCTGACAATATAACATTACCGTCCTTCAGTCATCCATCCAGTAACAACGAGAAGGGTGTCTGTTCAGTTAGGATAGTAAGAGGGCTGAGGCTGACAATATAACATTACCGTCCTTCAACCGTCTATCCAGTAACAACTGGTAGGGCGTGTGTTCAGTTACGATAGTAACGGGGTTGAGGCTGACAATATAACATTACCGTCCTTCAGTCATCCATCCACTAACAACTGGAAGGGTGTGTGTTCAGTTAGGATAGTAACAAGGCTGAGGCTGACAATATAACATTCCCGTCCTTCAGTCATCCATCCAGTAACAACTGGAAGGGTGTGTGTTCAGTTAGGATAGTAACAGGGCTGAGGCTGACAATATAACATTACCGTCCTTCAGTCATTCATCCAGGAACAACTGGAAGGGTGTGTGTTCAGTTAGGATAGTAACAGGGATGAGGCTGACAATATAACATTACCGTCCTTCAGTCATCCATCCAGTAACAACGGGAAGGGTCTGTGCTCAGTTAGGATAGTAACGGGGCTGAGGCTGACAATATAACATTACCGTCCTTCAACCATCCATCCAGTAACAACTGGAAGGGTGTGTGTTCAGTTAGGATAGTAACAAGGCTGAGGCTGACAATATAACATTACTGTCCTTCAACCGTCCATCCAGTAACAACTGGGAGGGTGTGCGTTCAGTTAGGATAGTAACAAGGCTGAGGCTGACATTATAACATGACAGTCCTTCAGTCATCCATCCAGTAACAACTGGAAGGGTGTGTGTTCAGTTAGGATAGTAACAGGGCTGAGGCTGACAATATAACATTACCGTCCTTCAACCAACCATCCAGTAACAACTGGAAGGGTGTGTGTTCAGTTAGGATAGTAACAGGGCTGAGGCTGACAATATAACATTACTGTCCTTCAAACGTCCATCCAGTAACAACTGGAAGGGTGTCTGTTCAGTTAGGATAGTAACAGGGCTGAGGCTGACAATATAACATTAACGTCCTTCAACCGTCCATCCACCAACAACTGGAAGGGTGTGTGTTCAGTTAGGATAGTAACAGGGCTGAGGCTGACAATATAACATTGCCGTCCTTCAGTCATCCATCCAGTAACAACTGGAAGGGTGTCTGTTCAGTTAGGATAGAAAGAGTGCTGAGGCTGACAATATAACATTACCGTCATTCAGTCATCCATCCAGTAACAACTGGAAGGGTGTTTGTTCAGTTAGGATAGTAAGAGGGCTGAGGCTGACAATATAACATGACCGTCCTTCAACCGTCCATCCAGTAACAACTGGAAGGGCGTGTGTTCAGTTAGGATAGTAACGGGGCTGAGGCTGACAATATAACATTACCGTCCTTCAGTCATCCATCCAGTAACAACTAGAAGGGTGTCTGTTCAGTTAGGATAGTAAGAGGGCTCAGGCTGACAATGTAACATTACCGTCCTTCAACCGTCCATCCAGTAACAACTGGAAGGGCGTGTGTTCAGTTAGGATAGTAACTGGGCTGAGGCTGACAATATAACATTACCGTCCTTCAGTCATCCTTCCAGTAACAACTGGAAGGGTGTGTGTTCAGTTAGGATAGTAACAGGGCTGAGGCTGACAATATAACATTACCATCCTTCAGTCATACATCCACTAACAACTGGAAGGGTGTGTGTTCAGTTAGGATAGTAACAAGGCTGAGGCTGACAATATAACATTACCGTCCTTCAACCGTCCATCCAGTAACAACTGGAAGGGTGTGTGTTCAGTTAGGATAGTAACGGGGCTGAGGCTGACAATATAACATTACCGTCCTTCAACCGTCCATCCAGTAACAACTAGAAGGGTGTGTGTTCAGTTCGGATAGTAACGGGGCTGAGGCTGACAATATAACATTACCGTCCTTCAACCGTCCATCCAGTAACAACTGAAAGGGTGTGTGCTCAGATAGGATAGTAACAGGGCTGAGGCTGACAATATAACTTTACCGTCCTTCATTCATCCATCCAGTAACAACTGGAAGGGTGTGTGTTCAGTTTGGATAGTAACGTGGCTGAGGCTGACAATATAACATTACCATCCTTCAACCGTCCATCCAGTAACAACTAGAAGGGTGTGCGTTCAGTTAGGATAGTAACGGGGCTGAGGCTGACAATATAACATTCCCGACCTTCAACCGTCCATCCAGTAACAACTGGAAGGGTGTGTGTTCAGTTAGGATAGTAACAGGGCTGAGGCTGACAATATCACATTACCGTCCTTCAACCGTCCATCCACCAACAACTGGAAGGGTGTGTGTTCAGTTAGGATAGTAACAGGGATGAGGCTGACAATATAACATTACCGTCCTTCAGTCATCCATCCAGTAACAACGGGAAGGGTCTGTGCTCAGTTAGGATAGTAACGGGGCTGAGGCTGACAATATAACATTACCGTCCTTCAACCATCCATCCAGTAACAACTGGAAGGGTGTGTGTTCAGTTAGGATAGTAACAAGGCTGAGGCTGACAATATAACATTACTGTCCTTCAACCGTCCATCCAGTAACAACTGGGAGGGTGTGCGTTCAGTTAGGATAGTAACAAGGCTGAGGCTGACATTATAACATGACAGTCCTTCAGTCATCCATCCAGTAACAACTGGAAGGGTGTGTGTTCAGTTAGGATAGTAACAGGGCTGAGGCTGACAATATAACATTACCGTCCTTCAACCAACCATCCAGTAACAACTGGAAGGGTGTGTGTTCAGTTAGGATAGTAACAGGGCTGAGGCTGACAATATAACATTACTGTCCTTCAAACGTCCATCCAGTAACAACTGGAAGGGTGTCTGTTCAGTTAGGATAGTAACAGGGCTGAGGCTGACAATATAACATTAACGTCCTTCAACCGTCCATCCACCAACAACTGGAAGGGTGTGTGTTCAGTTAGGATAGTAACAGGGCTGAGGCTGACAATATAACATTGCCGTCCTTCAGTCATCCATCCAGTAACAACTGGAAGGGTGTCTGTTCAGTTAGGATAGAAAGAGTGCTGAGGCTGACAATATAACATTACCGTCATTCAGTCATCCATCCAGTAACAACTGGAAGGGTGTTTGTTCAGTTAGGATAGTAAGAGGGCTGAGGCTGACAATATAACATGACCGTCCTTCAACCGTCCATCCAGTAACAACTGGAAGGGCGTGTGTTCAGTTAGGATAGTAACGGGGCTGAGGCTGACAATATAACATTACCGTCCTTCAGTCATCCATCCAGTAACAACTAGAAGGGTGTCTGTTCAGTTAGGATAGTAAGAGGGCTCAGGCTGACAATGTAACATTACCGTCCTTCAACCGTCCATCCAGTAACAACTGGAAGGGCGTGTGTTCAGTTAGGATAGTAACTGGGCTGAGGCTGACAATATAACATTACCGTCCTTCAGTCATCCTTCCAGTAACAACTGGAAGGGTGTGTGTTCAGTTAGGATAGTAACAGGGCTGAGGCTGACAATATAACATTACCATCCTTCAGTCATACATCCACTAACAACTGGAAGGGTGTGTGTTCAGTTAGGATAGTAACAAGGCTGAGGCTGACAATATAACATTACCGTCCTTCAACCGTCCATCCAGTAACAACTGGAAGGGTGTGTGTTCAGTTAGGATAGTAACGGGGCTGAGGCTGACAATATAACATTACCGTCCTTCAACCGTCCATCCAGTAACAACTAGAAGGGTGTGTGTTCAGTTCGGATAGTAACGGGGCTGAGGCTGACAATATAACATTACCGTCCTTCAACCGTCCATCCAGTAACAACTGAAAGGGTGTGTGCTCAGATAGGATAGTAACAGGGCTGAGGCTGACAATATAACTTTACCGTCCTTCATTCATCCATCCAGTAACAACTGGAAGGGTGTGTGTTCAGTTTGGATAGTAACGTGGCTGAGGCTGACAATATAACATTACCATCCTTCAACCGTCCATCCAGTAACAACTAGAAGGGTGTGCGTTCAGTTAGGATAGTAACGGGGCTGAGGCTGACAATATAACATTCCCGACCTTCAACCGTCCATCCAGTAACAACTGGAAGGGTGTGTGTTCAGTTAGGATAGTAACAGGGCTGAGGCTGACAATATCACATTACCGTCCTTCAACCGTCCATCCACCAACAACTGGAAGGGTGTGTGTTCAGTTTGGATAGTAACAGGGCTGAGCCTGACAATATAACATTACCGTCCTTCAGTCATCCATTCAGTAACAACTGGAAGGGTGTGTGTTCAGTTAGGATAGTAACAAGGCTGAGGCTGACAATATAACATTACCGTCCTTCAACCGTCCATCCAGTAACAACTGGAAGGGTGTGTGTTCAGTTAGGATTGTAACGGTGCTGAGGCTGACAATATAACATTACCGTCCTTCAACCGTCCATCCAGTAACAACTAGAAGGGTGTGTGTTCAGTTAGGATAGTAACGGGGCTGAGGCTGACAATATAACATTACCGTCCTTCAACCGTCCATCCAGTAACAACTGGAAGCGTGTGTGTTCAGTTAGGATAGTAACGGGGATGAGGCTGACAATATTACATTAAAGTCCTTCAGTTATCCATCCAGTAACAACTGGAAGGGTGTGCGTTCAGTTTGGATAGTAACGGGGCTGAGGCTGACAATATAACATTACCGTGCTTCAACCTTCCATCCACCAACAACTGGAAGGGTGTGTGTTCAGTTTGGATAGTAACAGGGCTGAGGTTGACAATATAACATTACCGTCCTTCAGTTATCCATCCAGTAAAAACTGGAAGGGTGTGTGTTCAGTTAGGATAGTAACAGGGCTGAGGCTCACAATATAACATTACCGTCCTTCAACCGTCCATCCAGTAACAACTGGAAGGGTGTGTGTTCAGTTTGGATAGTAACAGGGCTGAGGCTGACAATATAACATTACCGTCCTTCAGTCATCCATCCAGTAACAACGAGAAGGGTGTCTGTTCAGTTAGGATAGTAAGAGGGCTGAGGCTGACAATATAACATTACCGTCCTTCAACCGTCCATCCAGTAACAACTGGTAGGGCGTGTGTTCAGTTAGGATAGTAACGGGGTTGAGGCTGACAATATAACATTACCGTCCTTCAGTCATCCATCCAGTAACAACGAGAAGGGTGTCTGTTCAGTTAGGATAGTAACAGGGATGAGGCTGACAATATAACATTACCGTCCTTCAACCATCCATCCAGTAACAACTGGAAGGGTGTGTGTTCAGTTAGGACCGTAACAAGGCTGAGGCTGACAATATGACATTACCGTCCTTCAGTCATCCATCCAGTAACAACGGGAAGGGTCTGTGCTCAGTTAGGATAGTAACAGGGCTGAGGCTGACAATATAACATTACCGTCCTTCAACCGTCCATCCAGTAACAACTGGAAGGGTGTGTGTTCAGTTAGGATAGTAAGAGGGCTGAGGCTGACAATATAACATTACCGTCCTTCAACCGTCCATCCAGTAACAACTGGAAGGGTATGTGTTCAGTTAGGATAGTAACAAGGCTGAGGCTGACAATACAGCATTACCGTCCTTCAACCGTCCATCCAGTAACAACTGGAAGGGTGTGTGTTCAGTTAGGATAGTAAGAGGGCTAAGGCTGACAATATAACATTACCGTCCTTCAACCGTCCATCCAGTAACAACTGGAAGGGTGTGTGTTCAGTTAGGATAGTAACAAGGCTGAGGCTGACAATACAGCAATACCGTCCGTCTACCGTCCATCCAGTAACAACTGGACGGGTGTGTGTTCAGTTAGGATAGTAACAGGGCTGAGGCTGACAATATAACATTACCGTCCTTCAACCGTCCATCCAGTAACTACTGGAAGTGTGTCTGTTCAGTTAGGATAGTAACAAGGCTGAGGCTGACTATATAACATTACCTTCCTTCAGTCATCCATCCAGTCACAACTGGAAGGGTGTGTGTTCAGTGAGAATAGTAACAAGGCTGAGGCTGACAATGTAACATTACCGTCCTTCAGTCATCCATCCACTAACAACTGGAAGGGTGTGTGTTCAGTTAGGATAGTAACAGGGCTGAGGCTGACAATATAACATTTCCGTCCTTCAACCGTCCATCCAGTCAAAACTGGAAGGGTGTCTGTTCAGTTAGGATAGTAAGAGGGCTGAGGCTGACAATATAACATTACCGTCCTTCAACCGTCCATCCAGTAACAACTGGAAGGGCGTGTGTTCAGTTAGGATTGTAACGGGGCTGAGGCTGACAATATAACATTACCGTCCTTCAGTCATCCATCCAGTAACAACTGGAAGGGTGTGTGTTCAGTTCGGATAGTAACAGGGCTGAGGCTGACAATATAACATTACCGTCCTTCAGTCATCCATCCACTAACAACTGGAAGGGTGTGTGTTCAGTTTGGATAGTAACAGGGCTGAGGCTGACAATATAACATTACCGTCCTTCAGTCATCCATCCAGAAACAACTGGAAGGGTGTGTGTTCAGTTAGGACAGTAACAGGGCTGAGGCTGACAATATAACATTACCGTCCTTCAGTCATCCATCCAGTAACAACTGGAAGGGTGTGTGTTCAGTTAGGATAGTAACAGGGCTGAGGCTGTCAATATAACATTACCGTCCTTCAGTCATCCTTCCAGTAACAACTGGAAGGGTGTGTGTTCAGTTAGGATAGTAACAGTGCTGAGGCTGACAATATAACATTGCCGTCCTTCAGTCATCCATCCAGTAACAACTGGAAGGGTGTGTGTTCAGTTAGGATAGTAACGGGACTGAGGCTGACAATATAACATTACCGTCCTTCAGTCATCCATCCAGTAACAACTGGAAGGGTGTGTGTTCAGTTAGGATAGTAACAGGGCTGAGGCAGACAATATAACATGACCGTCCTTCAACCATCCATCCAGTAACAACTGGAAGGGTGTGTGTTCAGTTATGATGGTAACAGGGCTGAGGCTGACAATATAACATTACCGTCCTTCAACCGTCCATCCAGTCACAACTGGAAGGGTGTCTGTTCAGTTAGGATAGTAAGAGGGCTAAGGCTGACAATATAACATTACCGTCCTTCAACCGTCCATCCAGTAACAACTGGAAGGGCGTGTGTTCAGTTAGGATAGTAACGGGGTTGAGGCTGGCAAAATAACATTACTGTCCTTCAGTCATCCATCCAGTAACAACTGGAAGGGTGTGTGTTCAGTTAGGATAGTAACAGGGCTGAGGCTGACAATATAACATTACCGTCCTTCAGTCATCCATCCAGTAACAACTGGAAGGGTGTGTGTTCAGTTAGGATAGTAACAGGGATGAGGCTGACAATATAACATTACCGTCCTTCAGTCATCCATCCAGTAACAACGGGAAGGGTCTGTGCTCAGTTAGGATAGTAACGGGGCTGAGGCTGACAATATAACATTACCGTCCTTCAACCATCCATCCAGTAACAACTGGAAGGGTGTGTGTTCAGTTAGGATAGTAACAAGGCTGAGGCTGACAATATAACATTACTGTCCTTCAACCGTCCATCCAGTAACAACTGGAAGGGTGTGTGTTCAGTTAGGATAGTAACAAGGCTGAGGCTGACAATATAACATTACCGTCCTTCAGTCATCCATCCAGTAACAACTGGAAGGGTGTGTGTTCAGTTCGGATAGTAACAGGGCTGAGGCTGACAATATAACATTACCGTCCTTCAACCATCCATCCAGTAACAACTGGAAGGGTGTGTGTTCAGTTAGGATAGTAACAGGGCTGAGGCTGACAATATAACATTACTGTCCTTCAACCGTCCATCCAGTAACAACTGGAAGGGTGTGTGTTCAGTTAGGATAGTAACAGGGCTGAGGCTGACAATATAACATTACCGTCCTTCAACCGTCCATCCACCAAAAACCGGAAGGGTGTGTGTTCAGTTAGGATAGTAACAGGGCTGAGGCTGACAATATAACATTACCGTCCTTCAACCGTCCATCCACCAACAACTGGAAGGGTGTGTGTTCAGTTAGGATAGTAACAGGGCTGAGGCTGACAATATAACATTACCGTCCTTCAGTCATCCATCCAGTAACAACTGGAAGGGTGTGTGTTCAGTTAGGATAGTAACAGGGCTGAGGCTGACAATATAACATTACCGTCCTTCAACCGTCCATCCAGTAACAACTGGAAGGGTGTGTGTTCAGTTAGGATAGTAAGAGGGCTCAGGCTGACAATGTAACATTACCTTCCTTCAACCGTCCATCCAGTAACAACTGGAAGGGCGTGTGTTCAGTTAGGATAGTAACGGGGCTGAGGCAGACAATATAACATTACTGTCCTTCAGTCATCCATCCAGTAACAACTGGAAGGGTGTGTGTTCAGTTAGGATAGTAACAGGGCTGAGGCTGACAATATAACATTACCGTCCTTCAGTCATCCATCCACTAACAACTGGAAGTGTGTGTGTTCAGTTTGGATAGTAACAGGGCTGAGGCTGACAATATAACATTACCGTCCTTCAGTCATCCATCCAGTAACAACTGGAAGGGTGTGTGTTCAGTTAGGATAGTAACAGGGCTGAGGCTGTCAATATAACATTACCGTCCTTCAGTCATCCTTCCAGTAACAACTGGAAGGGTGTGTGTTCAGTTAGGATAGTAACAGGGATGAGTCTGACAATATAACATTGCCATCCTTCAGTCATCCATCCAGTAACAACTGGAAGGGTGTGTGTTCAGTTAGGATAGTAACGGGGATGAGGCTGACAATATAACATTACCGTCCTTCAGTCATCCATCCAGTAACAACTGGAAGGGTGTGTGTTCAGTTAGGATAGTAACAGGGCTGAGGCTAACAATATAACATGACCGTCCTTCAACCATCCATCCAGTAACAACTGGAAGGGTGTGTGTTCAGTTAAGATAGTAACAGGGCTGTGACTGACAATATAACATTACCGTCCTTCAACCATCCACCCAGTAACAACTGGAAGGGTGTGTGTTCAGTTAGGATAGTAACGGGGCTGAGGCTGACAATATAACATTACCGTCCTTCAACCGTCCATCCACCAACAACTGGAAGGGTGTATGTTCAGTTAGGATAGTAACAAGGCTGAGGCTGACAATATAACATTACCGTCCTTCAACCGTCCATCCAGTAACAACTGGAAGGGTGTGTGTTCAGTTCGGATAGTAACATGGCTGAGGCTGACAATATAACATTACCGTCCTTCAACCGTCCATCCACCAACAACTGGAAGGGTGTGTGTTCAGTTTGGATAGTAACAGGGCTGAGGCTGACAATATAACATTACCGTCCTTCAGTCATCCATCCAGTAACAACTGGAAGGGTGTGTGTTCAGTTAGGATAGTAAGAGGACTGAGGCTGACAATATAACATTACCGTCCTTCAACCGTCCATCCAGTAACAACTGGAAGGGTGTGTGTTCAGTTAGGATAGTAACAGGGCTGAGGCTGACAATATAACATTACCGTCCTTCAACCGTCCATCCAGTAACAACTGGAAGGGTGTGTGTTCAGTTAGGATAGTAACAAGGCTGAGGCTGACAATATAACATTACCGTCCTTCAGTCATCCATCCAGTAACAATTGGAAGGGTGTGTGTTCAGTTAGGATAGTAACAGGGCTGAGGCTGACAATATAACATTACCGTCCTTCAACCGTCCATCCAGTAACAACTGGAAGGGTGTGTGTTCAGTTAGGGTAGTAACAGGGCTGAGGCTGACTATATAACATTACCGTCCTTCAACCGTCCATCCAGTAACAACTGGAAGGGGGTGTGTTCAGTTAGGATAGTAACAGGGCTGAGGCTGACAATATAACATTACCGTCCTTCAGTCATCCATCCAGTAACAACTGGAAGGGTGTGTGTTCAGTTAGGATAGTAACAGGGATGAGGCTGACAATATAACATTACCGTCCTTCAACCATCCATCCAGTAACAACTGGAAGGGTGTGTGTTCAGTTAGGATCGTAACAAGGCTGAGGCTGACAATATAACATTACCGTCCTTCAGTCATCCATCCAGTAACAACGGGAAGGATCTGTGCTCAGTTCGGATAGTAACGGGGCTGAGGCTGACAATATAACATTACCGTCCTTCAGTCATGAATCCAGTAACAACTGGAAGGGTGTGTGTTCAGTTAGGATAGTAACGGGGCTGAGGCTGACAATATAACATGACCGTCCTTCAACCGTCCATCCAGTAACAACTGGAAGGGTGTGTGTTCAGTTCGGATAGTAACAAGGCTGAGGCTGACAATACAGCAATACCGTCCTTCAACCGTCCATCCAGTAACAACTGGAAGGGTGTGTGTTCAGTTAGGATAGTAAGAGGGCTAAGGCTGACAATATAACATTACCGTCCTTCAACCGTCCATCCAGTAACAACTGGAAGGGTGTGTGTTCAGTTAGGATAGTAACAAGGCTGAGGCTGACAATACAGCATTACCATCCTTCAACCGTCCATCCAGTAACAACTGGAAGGGTGTGTGTTCAGTTAGGATAGTAACAGGGCTGAGGCTGACAATATAAAGGGCGGCACAGTGGCGCAGTGGTTAGCACCGCAGCCTCACAGCTCCAGCGACCCGGGTTCAAATCTGGGTACTGCCTGTGTGGAGTTTGCAAGTTCTCCCTGTGTCTGCGTGGGTTTCCTCCGGGTGCTCCGGTTTCCTCCCACATGCCAAAGACTTGCAGGGTGATAGGTTAATTGGCCATTATAAATTGCCCCTAGTATAGGTAGGTGGTAGGGAAATATAGGGACAGGTGGGGATGTGGTAGGAATATGGAATTAGGGTAGGATTAGTATAAGCGGGTGGTTGATGGTCGGCACAGACTTGGTGGGCCGAAGGGCCTGTTTCAGTGCTGTATCTCTAAACTAAACTAAACTAAACATTACCGTCCTTCAACCGTCCATCCAGTAACAACTGGAAGGGTGTGTGTTCAGTTAGGATCGTAACAAGGCTGATGCTGACAATATAACATTACCTTCCTTCAGTCATCCATCCAGTCACAACTGGAAGGGTGTGTGTTCAGTGAGAATAGTAACAAGGCTGAGGCTGACAATATAACATTACCGTCCTTCAGTCATCCATCCACTAAAAACTGGAAGGGTGTGTGTTCAGTTAGGATAGTAACAGGACTGAGTTTGACAATATAACATTACCGTCCTTCAGTCATCCATCCACTAACAACTAGAAGGGTGTCTGTTCAGTTAGGATCGTAACAAGGCTGATGCTGACAATATAACATTACCTTCCTTCAGTCATCCATCCAGTCACAACTAGAAGGGTGTGTGTTCAGTTAGGATAGTAAGAGGGCTCAGGCTGACAATGTAACATCACCGTCCTTCAACCGTCCATCCAGTAACAACTGGAAGGGCGTGTGTTCAGTTAGGATAGTAACGGGGCTGAGGCTGACAATATAACATTACCGTCCTTCAGTCATCCATCCAGTAACAACTGGAAGGGTGTGTGTTCAGTTAGGATAGTAACAGGGCTGAGGCTGACAATATAACATTACCGTCCTTCAGTCATCCATCCACTAACAACTGGAAGCGTGTGTGTTCAGTTAGGATAGTAACAAGGCTGAGGCTGACAATATAACATTACCGTCCTTCAGTCATCCATCCAGTAACAACTGGAAGGGTGAGTGTTCAGTTAGGATAGTAACAGGGCTGAGGCTGTCAATATAACATTACCGTCCTTCAGTCATCCTTCCAGTAACAACTGGAAGGGTGTGCGTTCAGTTAGGATAGTAACGGGGCTGAGGCGGACTATTTAACATTACCGTCCTTCAGTCACCCATCCAGTAACAACTGGAAGGGTGTGTGTTCACTTCGGATAGTAACAAGGCTGAGGCTGACAATATAACATTACCGTCCTTCAGTCATCCATCCAGAAACAACTGGAAGGGTGTGTGTTCAGTTAGGATAGTAACAGGGCTGAGGCTGACAATATAACATTACCGTCCTTCAACCGTCCATCCAGTAACAACTGGAAGGGTGTGTGTTCAGTTAGGATAGTAACAGGGCTGAGGCTGACAATATAACATTACCGTCCTTCAGTCATCCATCCACTAACAACTGGAAGCGTGTGTGTTCAGTTAGGATAGTAACAAGGCTGAGGCTGACAATATAACATTGCCGTCCTTCAGTCATCCATCCAGTAACAACTGGAAGTGTGTGTGTTCAGTTAGGATAGTAACAGGGCTGAGGCTGACAATATAACACTACCGTCCTTCAGTCATCCATCCAGTAACAACTGGAAGGGTGTGTGTTCAGTTAGGTTAGTAACAGGGCTGAGGCTGTCGATATAACATTACCGTCCTTCAGTCATCCTTCCAGTAACAACTGGAAGGGTGTGTGTTCAGTTAGGATAGTAACAAGGCTGAGGCTGACAATATAACATTACCGTCCTTCAGTCATCCATCCAGTAACAACTGGAAGGGTGTGTGTTCAGTTACGATAGTAACGGGGCTGAGGCTGACAATATAACATTACCGTCCTTCAGTCACCCATCCAGTAACAACTGGAAGGGTGTGTGTTCAGTTAGGATAGTAACAAGGCTGAGGCAGACAATATAACATTACCGTCCTTCAGTCATCCATCCAGAAACAACTGGAAGGGTGTGTGTTCAGTGAGGATAGTAACAGGGCTGAGGCTGACAATATAACATTACCGTCCTTCAACCGTCCATCCAGTAACATCTGGAAGGGTGTGTGTTCAGTTAGGATAGTAACAGGGCTGAGGCTGACAATATAACATTACCGTCCTTCAGTCATCCATCCAGGAACAACTGGACGGGTGTGTGCTCAGTTAGGATAGTAACAGGGATGAGTCTGACAATATAACATTACCGTCCTTCAACCATCCATCCAGTAACAACTGGAAGGGTGTGTGTTCAGTTAGGATAGTAACGGGGCTGAGGCTGACAATACAGCATTACCGTCCTTCAGTCATCCATCCAGCAACAACGGGAAGGGTCTGTGCTCAGTTAGGATAGTAACGGGGCTGAGGCTGACAATATAACATTACCGTCCTTCAATCATCCATCCAGTAACAACTGGAAGGGTGTGTGCTCAGTTAGGATACTAACGGGGCTGAGGCTGACAATATAACATTACCGTCCTTCAGTCATCCATCCAGTAACAACTGGAAGGGTGTGTGTTCAGTTAGGATAGTAACAGGGCTGAGGCTGACAATATAACATTACCGTCCTTCAATCATCCATCCAGTAACAACTGGAAGGGTGTGTGTTCAGTTAGGATAGTAAGAGGGCTGAGGCTGACAATATAACATTACGGTCCTTCAACCGTCCATCCAGTAACAACTGGAAGGGTGTGTGTTCAGTTAGGATAGTAACAAGGCTGAGGCTGACAATACAGCATTCCCGTCCTTCAACCGTCCATCCAGTAACAACTGGAAGGGTCTGTGTTCAGTTAGGATAGTAACAGGGCTGAGGCTGACAATATAACATTACCGTCCTTCAGTCATCCATCCAGTAACAACTGGAAGGGTGTGTGTTCAGTTAGGATAGTAACAGGGCTGAGGCTGACAATATAACATTACCGTCCTTCAACCGTCCATCCAGTAACAACTGGAAGGGTGTGTGTTCAGTTCGGATAGTAAGAGGGCTGAGGCTGACAATACAGCATTACCGTCCTTCAACCGTCCATCCAGTAACAACTGGAAGGGTGTGTGTTCAGTTAGTATAGTAAGAGGGCTGAGGCTGACAATATAACATTACCGTCCTTCAACCGTCCATCCAGTAACAACTGGAAGGGTGTCTGTTCAGTTAGGATAGTAACAAGGCTGAGGCTGACAATACAGCATTACCGTCCTTCAACCGTCCATCCATTAACAACTGGAAGGGTGTGTGTTCAGTTAGGATAGTAACAGGGCTGAGGCTTACAATATAACATTACCGTCCTTCAGTCATCCATCCAGTAACAATTGGAAGGGTGTGTGTTCAGTTAGGATAGTAACAGGGCTGAGGCTGACAATATAACATTACCGTCCTTCAACCATCCATCCAGTAACAACTGGAAGGGTGTGTGTTCAGTGAGGATAGTAACAAGGCTGAGGCTGACAATATAACATTACCGTCCTTCAGTCATCCATCCACTAACAACTGGAAGGGTGTGTGTTCAGTTAGGATAGTAACAGGACTGAGGCTGACAATATAACATTACCGTCCTTCAGTCATCCATCCACTAACGACTGGAAGGGTGTGTGTTCAGTTAGGATAGTAACGGGGCTGAGGCTGACAATATAACATTACCGTCCTTCAGTCATCCATCCAGTAACAACTGGAAGGGTCTTTGTTCAGTTGGGATAGTAACGGGGCTGAGGCTGACAATATAACATTACCGTCCTTCAACCGTCCATCCAGTAACAACTGGAAGGGTGTGTGTTCAGTTAGGATAGTAACAGGGCTGAGGCTGACAATATAACATTACCGTCCTTCAGTCATCCATCCACTAACAACTGGAAGGGTGTGTGTTCAGTTAGGATAGTAACGGGGCTGAGGCTGACAATATAACATTACCGTCCTTCAACCGTCCATCCAGTAACAACTGGAAGTGTGTGTGTTCAGTGAGGATAGTAACGTGGCTGAGGCTGACAATATAACATTACCGTCCTTCAGTCATCCAGTAACAACTGGAAGGGTGTGTGTTCAGTTAGGATAGTAACGGGGCTGAGGCTGACAATATAAGTAACATTTTGAATCACCCAGAAGACGGCCAGCAAATCTTTTTCACACATTGTCAAGACCCTTTCTACTGACGTTAACAAGTGAGCTACGTATTCCACTCGGCAGAATCGGCCATGTTTCTTCTGAAGGAATACCGCTGATAAGGTGGTATCTGTGGTAGCGACATCGAGGGCAAAGGGTAGGGGTGGGTCCGGCACCTGTAACACCGGATTTATGGCCAACCACTGGTGGAATGTTGACGGATTATCATGTAATCCCTGGGGGAGACACATCCAGGTGTACAGTTGTCCGGGAATGTAAACACAAATTTATATTGACACTCTCGTGCCAGCGAGAGTCTGGAAAAACTCCATCTGCCATTTCAACCGATCCAGATCCTGCTGTATCCTCTGACAATCCTCATCATTATCCGCAACTCCACCAAGCTTTGTGTTTTGAACAAACGTACTAATCAGACCAGCTACATTTTCCTCCAAATCGTATATATATACTACTAACAGCAAAGGTCCCAGCACTAATCCCTGCGGAACACCACTATTCACAGCCCTCCATTCAGAAAAGCGCGCTTCCACTGATACCCTCTGTCTTCTATGACCGAGCCAGTTCTGTTTCCATCTTGCCAGCTCACCTCTGCTTCCGTGTGACTTCACCTTTTGCACCAATCTGCCATGAGGGACCTTGTCAAAGGCTTTACAGGAGTCTGTATGGACAACATCCACTGCCCTTCCTTTATCAATCATCTTCGCCACTTCCTCAAAAAACTCATTCAAGTTAGTGAGACACGACCTCCCCCTCACAAAACCATGCTGCCTCTCGCTACTAATAAGTTCATTTGTTTCCAAATGGAAGTAAATCCTGCCCCGAAGAATCCTCTCTAATAATTTCCCTACCACTGACCAAAGGCTCACCGGCCTGTAATTTCCTGGATTATCCTTGCTATCCTTCTTAAACAAAGGAACAACATTTGCTATTCTCCAGTCCTCTGGGACATCACCTATAGCCAATGAGGATGCAAAGATTTCTGTCAAGGCCCCAGCTATTTCTTCCCTTGCCTCCCTCAGTATTCTGCATTAGATCCCATTAGGCCCTGGGGACTTATTTACCTTAATGCTTTGCAAGACGCCCGACACCTTCTCCTCTGATCCCACGAACTTCAGAACTCTGTGGAGAACCAGAATGTAACTGCTCGGAGAGAATCACTACCCTGTCTTTACATGGCTCATGATTCACCCCCAAGGAATTCAAACCCCACCATCCATCGCCAACCAACCAGGATATTTCCAGAATATTTCCTGGATGCCTTCCACCCGGACAGGCTGCCGGCGATTGCCAGATTCCGGTTGCCATAGGACAACTTCACTTTCCCACCACGGATTCCCCATTCTCCACCATTGCCCCCATCTGAGAGGCCCCATCACAGCATCCGCTTGGTCACCATCCTGCAATAAAAACCTTTTCATGAACATCTTTATCCAACAACACATCCAATTATGCAAACACAACGCAACTATTCACCCTTGTAGATTCCCTTAGTGACTGTCTTGTGGGTTCCCTCGACTTTGCTAGGGATCCTACACAGTGTTTCCCCAGTGTCTGCAGCATGGCTGATGGAAGGCTGCTGACTTTCACTGGGGAGACTGCATATGGCCTTGCAGGACGTCCTCGAGCAGCTCTGGGCTTTGAGGGCTCGGATTCGGAGTGCACCACCTCGACATGGGCAGCAGCAGCCTGGGCTGGCTGATGGGTAACAGCAAGGACACTGGTGGAGTGACAGTGAAGGGAGAACAAATACTGTCATCCTGAGAGAGGACAACAGGTTCCTGCTCCACGGAGACACTGTCATTCCCACGGGGCGACACCGCAGCAATCCTAGTAATCTACTGGATCACAGATTGCTGGACTGCTGTGAGAGCCTGCAAAATCCTTTGAACACTGAGATCCACAGCCATGATGGAAGCAGTCTGATCCTGCATGGCAGCAAGCAATCTGAGTCTGAGTTTCCACTGCAGCACTGAGACGTTGGGTGTCTGCCATCAGTGCTGCAGTGGAAGCTGTGACAATGGTCACCAGACACGGTATCACAGCTGGGTCCGTGAGTGATGTCATGGAGTTAGTGACCACTTCCACATGGCAAAGAATGTGCTTCAAACTCTGTGCAATGTCCTGTGCCATGTTGGAGTCGGACTCCTCCATGTTCTTTGACAGTGACAACAGACTGTCAATGGACAAAGTATCTCAGTGTACATGTCCATCAGCATTCCCCTGTCTGTTGTTCCAGCAATGTTCACATCTGTGTCCTGTGTATTATAACTCGTTTGTGACCTCGCCCTCCGGTGATCTGGCACATGAACTATCCTTTCCCCCTGGCCGGGCTGCAGCTCACTCATGCTCGGTGACTCACCACATGCAGATTCCGACTCTATACCAGCCTCTAAGGTCCACACAGTGTAAGTATTTGATCTGGTGACTGTGAGTTTCAGACCAAGTGATGGGACTTCATCAGCAGTCCTGTGCTGCTGCTCTCTCTCTGTCACCTGGAGCTGCTGTGACTGGGAAGCTGGCAGTTCTGGGTTATCATTGGAAAGTATAAAATCAGAAGGGGAGGGTTGTGGTGAGGGATTGGGAATGGGATGGAAAGCAGGAGGTCCATGGTCCCACCATCTGCAGCTTGTACTTCTTCCCAGACAGTAGGATGAGGGGGAGGTGGGAGTTAAGAAGGAACATAAGGCAGCAACATAACATCATCCTGAATGCTCTCGGTGATGCTGGATGCCACGGGCTCTGTCACAGCCGGTTCCATGATGTGGAGAATCATCTCCTCCCTCAGGATCAGGGGATGAAGGTATGCCTGGTCCCCACCGGATCACTGTTGCTCCCTGTGTTTATGAGCCACCTTGTCCTGTAAGAGAGAGGGCAGAATGTCATTGATTGTGTTGCACTATGTTTGTGTGATGTGCCTGCCATAGCTGAAGAGCTGGAGGCATGTGGAGGCAGGGAGAGGTGGATGTGAGGCTGGTATCAGTGGAAGGTGTGTGAGGGTGAGATGGAGTATGTGAATGTTAGGTGTGGGTCCTGAGTGTTAGGGACAGCTGATGGGTGAGTGATGGGGGTGTGGTTCATTGAGCAGTGTGAGAGGTTACTGGTGTTGAGGGCAGGAGATGTCATGTGGAGATGAATTCACTGACATTGACCACCCGTGTGAGTTCATTTAACTTCTTCTGGCTCTTCTGCCAGGTCCTCGGGGCCAGACGTCTTGCACTGACCTCCCTGGCCACCTGCTCCTATTAACTTCGAAGTGCATTTCTTGAGGGTCTGCACCCCACCCCATGGGAACATGGCCTGTCTGCTCATGTCACCCTCCATGACTAAGGCCTCCAGCACCACATCCGTGAACCGCAGAACCCTCTCTCTGTCCTAGTACTCCATTTACCTTGTCTCTAATTGCAGCATTTCACAGTCAGCAGCAGCCTCCTGTGATTCAGTGCAACCTCCCTTTAAGAGGAACAGACTGTCTTTAAGAGCTGAATCCTGGATGAAACACGAGCCAGCCTCACACAACCTTAGGCCCCAGCAGACAGACAGCACCGCGTGTCACCCTACGCGGTACATAGAATTCGTGGAAATGAGAAGGCAGCAGGAAGTTTGTGTGTCACCTGCCTCAACACGAATAGGCAAGGGCAGATCACGAATTACAATCCCTACACCCGAAAAACGAAGCAAACCCGATTTTCTCGCTATATCTATCTTCCTTTCCCACTTACGCATGTCCTCACTCGCTCTTTACACTCTCTGTCTGTTTCTCATAGAATCAGAGACTGATGCAGTACAAAAGGAGGCTATTCGGCCCATTGTTTCAGTGCTGTCTCTTGGAATGAGCTACTTAATGAATTCCACCACCAACACCCACCCCCCTCAACTTTCCGCAGTCTCCTTTTTTCCTATTCAAGTATTTGCTAAATTCCCTTTTGAAAGATATTATTGAATCTGCTTCCACCATGTTTTCAGGCAGTGAATCCCACATCCCAACAACTCGCTGTGGAAGAAAATTCTCCTCATTTCACCTCTGGTTCTTTGTCAATTACCTTCAATCTGTGTCTTCTTAATACTGAACTTCCTGACACTGGAAACAGTTTCACATTAATTACCCTATCAAAACCCTTAATGATTTTGAATTATATATTAAATCACCCCTTACCCTTCATTGCTCCAAAGAGAACAATCCCAGCGTTTCCAATCTCTCCACATAACTGAATTCCCTGATCCCTGGTACCATTCTAATAAATCACCTCAGTCTCTTCACTAAGTCCTTGACATCCTTATCAAAGTGTGGTGACCAGAATTGGACACAATTCTCCAGCTGGGACCTAACCAATGATGTCCAAACATCAGCATTTCCTCATGAGTTTTATTACTCTGTGCCTCTCTCTCTGACACCAAGGACACTACATGTTACCGTCAAAGATCTGTGTGTGTACGCCGCAGGTCTCTCTAATCCTGCACCCGCTTTATAATGGTACCATTTAGTTTATATTGTTTCTCCTCATACTTCCTACCCATGTCTCACTTCACACTTCACTGTGTTAAATTACATCTGCCATGTTCCTGTCCATTACACCAGTCAGTCTCTGTCCTCCTGAAGTTTGTTACTATCCTTCTCACTGTTTATTAACATTTCTGAGTTTCCACTCATCACAAAACCTTGACATTATCCCCTCTGTACACAAGCCCATTGTATTAACATACTGCAACAGTGATCCCAACAGTGACCCTCGGGATAATAAAAGCAAAATACTGAGGATGATGGAAATCTGAAATAAGTACAAGGAATGCTGGAAATACACAGCAGGTCTGGGAGCATCTGTGGAGAGAGAAGTAGAGTTAATATTTCAGGTCAGTGACCCTTCTTCAGAACAGGGGAACGCCATTGTGTACTTCCCTCCAGACTGAACAATAGATATTCTCCACTACTCTCTGCTTTCTGCTTCGCATCTCGATCAGATCTGATTTTACATTTCCCTGCTCTAAGTTGAACCATCCCAGCTACATAACTGTAATCCCTCATCCCTGGAAAAATTCCAGTAAAACTCTTTTATCCCCTCTCCAATGGGCTCATGTCCTTCCTAAAATGTGGTTCCCTGTATTGGACACAATGCTCTAGGTGGAGCCGATCTAGTCTTTTCTATCGGTGTAACATAACATCCTGACTATTCGACTCTGCATCTCTATTAATAAAACCTAGGAATCTATTTTCTTTGTTAACTGTTTGTTAACCTGTCCAGCTCACTTCAAAGATTGCACACAAACACCCCAGGTCTCTCTGTTATTCTCACCACCTTTAAAGTTGTGTTATCTCTCCTCATTCATCCACCTGCAGTTCGCTATCACCTTCTCAAAGGCTATTAGGGGTGGGTGATAACTGCTGGCCCAGCCAGCGACACCCACAACCCATGAATAAACAATATTATAAAATCTTTCCACAATGTATCACTTCACACATCTGCCAGGCCAATTAAATATTAGGAAAACTAAAGCCAGTGTTTTCAAACCCCACATCAAACATTTCTTAGCTACAGACTCCATCCCTCTCCTTGGCAACTGTCTGAGACTGAAGCAAAGTGTTTACAACCTGGTGTCATAGTTGCTCCTGCGATGAGCTTCCTACCAAATATTCACGCTATCAATAAAACTGCCTATTTCCTCCCCCTTAACATTGGACGACTTCATCCCTGTCTCAGCTCCTCTGCTGATGAAACACTCCCCCTTGCCTGTGTTACCTGTAGACTTGACTATTCCATCACACTCCTGGCTGGTCTCCCACATTCTACCCGCCATAAACTTGAGGTGATGAAAAACACTGCTGCCCATGCCCTAACTCACAACAAGTCATGTTCACCCATCACCCCCTGAACTCACTGACCGACATTGGATCCTGGTCAGCAACACATCAATTTAAAAACTCTCAGCCTTCTTTTCAAATGCTTCAACGGAGTTGCTTGCTAGGCCTTTACAGAGTGCAGTTAAGAGTCAATAACATTGCTGTGAGTCTAGAGTCATATGTGGGCTAGAACATAGAACATAGAACATAGAAAATACAGCACAGAACAGGCCCTTCGGCCCACGATGTTGTGCCGATCCTTTGTCCTCTGTCAAGGACAATTTAATCTATACCCCATCATTCTCCTTTATCCATATACCTATCTAAAAGCCGTTTGAAAGTCCCTAAAGTTTCTGACTCAACAACTTCCCCAGGCAATGCATTCCATGCCCCGACCACTCTCTGGGTAAAGAACCTTCCCCTGACATCCCCCTTATATCTCCCACCCTTCACCTTAAATTTATGACCCCTTGTAACGCTTTGCTCCACCCGGGGAAAAAGTTTCTGACTGTCTACCCTATCTATTCCCCTGATCATCTTATAAACCTCTATCATGTCACCCCTCATCCTTCTCCGTTCTAATGAGAAGAGGCCTAGAATGTTCAGCCTTTCCTCGTAAGACTTATTCTCCATTCCAGGCAACATCCTGGTAAATCTCCTCTGCACCCTCTCCAAGGCCTCCACATCCTTCCTAAAATGAGGCGACCAGAACTGCACACAGTACTCCAAATGAGGCCTTACCAAGGTCCTGTACAGCTGCATCATCACCTCACGGCTCTTAAATTCAATCCCTCTGCTAATGAACGCTAACACCCCATATGCCTTCTTCACAGCCCTATCCACTTGAGTTGCAACTTTCAACGATCTATGCACATAGACCCCAAGGTCTCTCTGCTCCTCCACATGCCCAAGAACCCTACCGTTAACCCAGTATTTTGCATTCGTGTTTGTCCTTCCAAAATGGACGACCTCACACTTTTCAGGGTTAAACTCCATCTGCCACTTTTCAGCCCAGCACTGCAACCTATCCAAGTCCCTTTGCAGACGACAATAGCCCTCCTCGGTATCCACAACTCCACCAACCTTTGTATCATCTGCAAATTTACTGACCCACCCTTCGACTTCCTCATCCAAGTCGTTAATAAAAATCACAAACAGGAGAGGACCCAGAACTGATCCCTGTGGCACGCCACTGGTAACTGGGCTCCAGGCTGAGTATTTACCATCTAATACCACTCTCTGCCTTCTATCAGTTAGCCAATTCTTAATCCAACTGGCCACATTCCCCACTATCCCATGCCTCCTGACTTTCTCCATAAGTCTACCATGGGGGACCTTATCAAATGCCTTACTAAAATCCATGTACACCACATCCACTGGTTTACCCTCATCCACTTGCTTGGTCACCTGCTCAAAGAATTCAATCAGGCTTGTGAGGCAAGACCTACCCCTCACAAAACCGTGCTGACTGTCCCGAATCAAGCAGTGTCTTTCCAGATGCTCAGAAATCCTATCCCTCAGCACCTTTTCCATCAACTTGCCTACCACCGAAGTAAGACTAACTGGCCTGTAATTCCCAGGGTTGTTCCTATTCCCTTTCTTGAACAGGGGCACAACATTTGCCACCCTCCAATCACCTGGTACCACCCCCGTCAACAGAGAAGATGAAAAGATCATTGCCAGCGGCTCTGCAATTTCATCCCTTGCTTCCCATAACATCCTTGGATATACCCCGTCAGGCCCGGGAGACTTGTCTATCTTCAAATTATTCAAAAACCCCAACACATCTTCCCTCCTAACGAGCACTTCCTCGAGCTTACCAGTCTGTTTCACACCGTCCTCTTCAGTAATACACCCCTTCTCATTCGTAAATACCGAAGAGAAGTACTCATTCAAAACCTCACTTATCTCTTCCGGCTCAACACACAGTCTCCCGCTATTGTCCTTGACCGGACCTACGGTCCCCCTAGTCATCCTCATATTTCTGACATACGCGTAAAAGGCCTTGGGGTTTTCTTTTATCCTACCCGCCAAGCATTTTTCATGCCCTCTCTTAGCTCTCCTAATCCCTTTCTTCAGATCCTTCCTGGCCATCTTGTATCCCTCCAGAGCTATGCCTGTGCCCTTTTTCCTCAACCTTATATACGCATCCTTCTTCTTCCTAACAAGACTCTCAACCTCTCTTGTCAACCACGGTTCCCTCACATGACCATCCCTTCCCTGTCTGACAGGGACATGCTTATCAATGGCCCCTACTATCTGCTCCTTGAAAAAGTTCCACATTTCGACCGTGCCCTTCCCTGCCAGCATATGCTCCCAACTTATGCTCCTCAGTTCCTGCCTGACAGCATCATATCTACCCTTCCCCCAATTGTAAACCTTGCCCTGTTGCACATACCTATCCCTCTCCATTACCACAGTGAATGCTACAGAATTGTGATCACTATCTCCAAAGTGCTCGCCCACCAACAGCTCTATCACTTGCCCTGGTTCATTACCTAGTACCAAATCCAATATTGCCTCCCCTCTGGTCGGGCAGTCTACATACTGAGTCAGAAAAGCTTCCTGGACATACTGCACAAACACTACCCCATCCAAACTATTCGATCTAAAGAGTTGCCAATCAATATTTGGGAAGTTGAAATCCCCCATAATTACTACCCTGTGACTTCTGCTCCTTTCCAAAATCTGTTTCCCAATCTGCTCTTCCACCTCCCTGCTGCTATTGGGGGGCCGATAGAAAACTCCCATCAAGGTGACTGCTCCTTTCCTGTTCCTGACCTCAACCCACAGTGCCTCAGTCGGCAGATCCTCCTCGAAAATTCTTTCAGCAGTTGTTACACTATTTCTAACTAACAATGCCACCCCCCCACCTCTTTTACCACCATTCCTAATCTTATGAAAACATCTATAACCAGGTACCTCCAAGAACCATTCCTCCCCCTCACCTATCCACGTTTCAGTGATGGCCACAACATCGTAGTCCCAAGTGCCCATCCACGCCTTCAATTCACTCACCTTATTCCTGATGCTTCTTGCGTTGAAGTATATGCACTTTAACCCTTCTCCGTGCCCATCTGTCCTCTGCGACAGTGCTACCTTCCCCAATACCTCACTACACTCTTTGTCTTTCTGAGTGGACCCACTGGTCCCTGGACTACAAGTCCGGTTCCCATCCCCCTCTCAAACTAGTTTAAACCCTCCCGAACAGTACTAGCAAACCTCCCTCCCAGGATATTGGTGCCCCTCTGGTTCAGCTGCAGCCCGTCCTGTTTGAACAGGTCCCATCTTCCCCAGAATGCAGTCCAATTATCCAAGAACTGGAAGCCCTCCCTCCTACACCATTCCTGCAGCCACGTGTTCAGCTGTGCTCTCTCCCTATTCCTAGCCTCACTATCACGTGGCGCCGGCAACAAACCAGAGATAACAACTCTGTCCGTCCGAGCTTTCAGCTTCCAGCCTAACTCCCTAAACTCACTTCTAACATCTGTGCCACCCTTCCTTCCTACGTCGTTGGTGCCAATGTGCACCACGACCTCTGGCTGCTCCCCCTCCCCTTTAAGGATCCTGAAGACGCGATCACAAACATCACGGACCCTGGCACCAGGGAGGCAACAAACCATCCGTGCGTCTCGCTTGCTCCCACAGAACCGCCTGTCGGTACTCCTCACCATCGAGTCCCCGATGACTAGTGCTCTCCCGTTCTCCCTCCTTCCCTTCTGAGCCACAGTGCAGGACCCCGTGCCAGAGGCCCGTTCACTGCAGCCTGCCCCCGATAGGCCGCCCCCCCAACAGTATCTAAAACTGTATACTTGTTGTTGAGGGGAACGACCACAGGAGATCCCTGCACTGACCTCTTCCCACCTCTAACTGTTACCCAGCTGCCTTTGTTTTGTGGAGTAACGACATCCCTGTAGCTTCTATCTATCACTCCCTCAGCTTCCCGAATGATCCTCAGTTCATCCAGCTCTGCTCCGCACCTTTAAAGAAAATATATACCCAGGAGTCCTTGCTGCCGTCCAGCTTCCGGTTCCTCCCGCGCCAAAAGTAACTTGAACACAAGGAAAACAGTAAGTACAACTTTTAAAACACAGCTCCTGGTGCCTTCACTTACCCACCGAAGACCAGGAAAGGACGGCAGATTCCTTTCCCTAAAGGACATTAGTGAATCAGATGGTGTTTAACAAAAAACGATGATAGTTTCATGGCTCCATGACTGAGACTAGCTTTCTATTCCAGATTTTAACACACTCCTGGCTTGTCTCACACATTCTACTCTCTTTAAACTTGAGGTCATCCAAACTCTGCTGCTCTTGTGTAAACTCACACCAAGTCCCGTTCCCCGATCACTGACATACATCTGCTGCCAGTTAAGCAATGTCTTGATTTTAAAATACTCAACCGTGTTTGCAACTCCCTCGATGTCCTCACCCCTCCTTATCTATGTAATATTCGCCAGCCCCACAACCCTCCAAGACATCTGCACTCCTCCAATCCTCGTCTCTTGTGTATGCTTGATTTTCATCATTGCTCCACTGCCAGCCAGGTCTTCAGCTGCCTAGACCCAAAGCTCTGGAATTCCCTAACTACACCTCTTTTATTTTATTCGTGTGTGGGATATGTGCATCGCTGGCAAGGCCAGCATTTGTTCCCATCCCTAATTGCCCTTGACAAATGAGTGACTTGCTCGGACATTTCACAAGGCAGTTAAGAGTTAACCACATTGTTGAGGGTCTGGAGTCACATGAAGGCCAGATCAGGTAAGGACAGCAGATTTCCTTCCCGAAAGGACATTAGTAAATCAGATCGGTTTTTACAACAATCGATGATAGATTCATGGCACCATGACTGAGACTAAATTTCATTTCCAGATTTTTATTGATGAATTGAAATTATTATTTGATTGAATGTTAATTCCCACCAACTGCCATGTGGGAATTGAACCCATGACATTAGTCTGAACCTCTGGTTTTCTAGTTCAGTGACATTACCGCTATACCACTGTCACTGCCTCTCTGCCTCACTTTCCTCCCTTAAGACACTACTTAATACCTCCTGCTTTGACCAAGAAATGTAAGTTGTTGTTGTTGGGCTTTGCCAGATATGATTTGTCATTACCATATCCCTGCTGTCGTCCCGTGTATTTATTGTCCCGTGTTTTTTTCCAAGCAACGAATGTTTTTGTCCTGGGCTGTGAAGTCTAGAAATTTCCCACCAGCGACGTTAGACTGAAAGGTCAGTAATTACACCGTTTGCTCCATCTCTCCTTTTTTAAACCGAGTGTAACATTTACAACCCTCCCATCTCTGGCATCAAGCCCATATCCAAGGAGGATTGGAACATTCTGTCACTGCCTCTGCTATTTTCAACATTCCTTCCCTCAGCATTCCCCACACATCCCATTCAGACAGGGTAAATGGTCTACTTTATTGTGGCACAAGAAGAGTTGGATTGAAAGGGGTTAACTGAACCTGTTTGTTCAGTGATTGTAATTAATGTCAGTCATCATGGACCCTAATTGTGTCGTTGGAGGGTTTCCCTCTTCTATTAATACAGGACTCCTTTCAGTGTGTTATCCCATAGTGTCAACAACAGCATCATTCCGGCGCGATCAAGGATCAGCAGCCCCAGCGAGAGAGAGGATTGCCCAGAATCTGAGAACAATAGATTGGAATATCACAACAATGGGTCAGAATCTGAGAACAATAGACTGGAATGTTACAACAATGGGTCAGAATCTAAGAACAGTAGATTGGGATGTTACTACAATGGGAAGCAGGTGTTTCTCCGATTGGCTTGGCCTAGTTACTGCAGATTATTTTTGGCTAACATTAGATGATCGGATCTATTATGCACTGAAGATGATTCAAACGATTTATTATCCCATCCTCGCTATTATTGGTGTCCCTGGTGAGTCTCTGTATCCAACGTTTAGAATTATAAACATATTTTGCAGATTTAATGTTCTTGTCATGTCAATCTTGGGAAGTCTGAAGCCATTGTCTTCAGTCACTGCCACAAACTCCATTCTCTATCCACTGTCTGCATTCCTCTCGCTGCCCAATGTCTGGGGCTGAAACAGACTGTTTGCGACCTCTGCATCCAGTTGACACTGAGCTGAGTTCATCTCCATATTCTCTCCATCACCAACCCTGCCTATCACCACCTCTGTAAATTGTCCCGTCTCCACGTCTGCCTCAGCCCATCTACCGCATAAACCCTCATCTGTGCCTTTGTTAAATCCACACTTGACTATTACAATTCTATCCTGGTCACCTTCCAATTCTATCCTGGTCACCCTCCCAGTTATTAACCTCCATAAACCACAGCCCATCCAGAAATCTGCTGCCTGTGTTCTAACTCACACCAAATTCCGATCACCCATCACCCCTGTGCTCACTGATCTACATTGTCTCCCGGTCTGGCAACACCTTAATTTTAATATTCTCATTCTTGTCTTTGAATCTCTCCATGGCCTGACCACTCCAATTAGCCCTATTTCCCTCTCGATTTCACATATTCTTGTAAATCTTATGCCTTTGAAACTTTTTTAAATTCCCTTTTGAAAGTGAGTTTCTTTCCCCTCCCTAGCACCTCCGGCTGTGATTTTTACACTAATGTGCCACTGGTGCCAATGTAACAAAAACCTGGATCTATAAAAACGATGTGAATGGAACCGCCAACCACTTCTAGTGTGGCCAGCACACTCCCCCATTCTGTGTAGGGATCTAGCCTGGGTGTACTGTGCATTTGCTGTTCGTCGGAGGAGGGGTTTGGAGTATCGTCAATGTTCCTTTCTAGCAGCTAATATGTACATCTCTGAAACTTGGTCCGTGCGTGTCCACTGATCACGTGTGTTAGTCACTCACAACTTAGCATACATTCAGCAACACCAGGAATCCCCTCTAGTATTTTTAAAAGGAACAGGCTTCCTGGTCCTGAATGTTGAGGGATATTTGACATTCAAGAAGAATAGGAAGCTAGGTAAATGTGGAGGGGTGGCACTGTTAATCAAGGATGGTGTTGGGGCATTAGTTCGAGATGACCTTGGTTCAGGAGATCGAAATGTAGAATCGATTTGGGTGGAGGTGAGGAATACCAGGAGAAAGAAGTTCCTATCAGGAGTCGTCGACAGACCTCCCAACAGTAATCACAATGTAGGACATCGTATACAAGAAGAAATATTGTTTACTTGTGATAGACGTACGGCAATAATCATGGCTGATTTTAATCTACATATAAACTGGAAAAATCAGATTGGGAACAGTAGCCCGGATGAAGAGTTCATAGAATGTTTTCGAGGTAGTTTCTTGGAGCAGCACATTCTGGAAACAACCAGAGATAAGGTTATATTAGACTTCGTATAATGTAATGTGACAGGATTAATTAATGACCTCAGAGTAAAGGCACCTCTCGGTCGCAGCGACCACATTATGACTGAATTTTACACCCAGTTTGAAAGAGAGAAGAGTGGATCTAAGATCAGTATTTTAAACGTGAATAAGGGCAACTATTTGGGCATGAAAGTTGAGCTCGCTGAAGTGAACTGGGTTACTTGTCTTGGAGATAGATAAATAGAGAAGCAGTGGTAGACATTTAAGGGGATATTTCAGGAAACTCCATAATAAGTATATTCCTACTATAAGGTGGAGGACCCACCAGCGGTTTAGTAAGAAATTACGGAAAACATCACACTTAAGGAAAAGGCAGATAATTGTGCAAAGATGAGTGGCAGTTCAGATAATTGGTCAGAATATAAAGAACAGCAGACAATGGCTAACGGGTTAATCAGGAGAAAGACATTCGAGTATGATAGGAAGCTAGCTAGAAATGTAAAAATGGATTGCAAGAGTTTCTCCGCGTATTTAAAAAGGAGAAGAGTAAGTAAAAAGAGCGTTGGTCCTCTGGACAGTGAGAATGTGGAGCTAATGGTGGATAAAAAGGTAACAGCGGATGCAATGAACAAATATTTTGTTTCTGTCTTCACTATAGAGGATACAAGAAACATTCCAGTAGTAGCTGTAAATCAGGAGGTGGAAGGAAGAGAGTAACTTGGTGAAAATACAATTGCCAGGGAAGCTTCACTGAGCAAACTTATGGAGTTGCGGGCTGAAAAGTCCCCGGGTCCTGATGGGCTTCATCCTAGAGTCTTAAAAGAGGTGGCTAATGAGGTAGTAGTCGTGTTGTTGTTAATTTTTCAAAGTTCACTAATTTTGGAAAGGTTCCATCAGACTGGAAAGTAATAAATATAACCCCTCTATTCAAGAAGAGGGGGATGCAGAAAGTAGGTAACTATAGGCCAGTTAGCTTGACATCTGTCGTGGGGAAGATGTTTGAATCGATCATTAAGGAGGCTTTCGCTGGGCACTTAGAAAAACTCAAGGTAATCGCGAATAGACAGCATTGTTTTGTGAAAGGGAAGTCATCTTTAACCAATTTATTGGAGTTCTTTGAAGGAGTAACATGCGATATGGGTAAAGGGGAGCCCTTTGACATACTGGGCTTGGATTTCCAGAATGCATTAGACAAGATGCCACATAAAAGGTTATTGTGCAAAGTAGGAGCTCATGGTGTAGTGGGTAACATATTAGCTTGGATCAAAGTTTTATTGGCCGGTTGCCGAAAAGAGGGAGTATGCATGAATGGGTCCTTTTCAGATTGGCAGGATGTGACAAGTTGAGTCCATCATGGGTCTGTGCTGGGGCCTCAACATTTTACAATTTATATGAAAGACTTAGATGAGGGAAGCGATGGCATGTTAGCTAAATTTGCAGATGACTCAAAGATAGGTAGGAAAGTATGTTGTGAAGAGTACATAAGGAGGTTGTAGTCCAATATAGATAGGTTGAGTGAGTGGGGAAAAAAATATGACAGATGGAGTATAATGTGGGAAAATGTGAAGTTTTTCACTTCGGCAGGAGGACTGCAAAATTCCGAGGTGCTGAGGGATCCAGGTTCTGTAGTGCATGAGTCACAAACAGTTAGTAGGTAGGTACAGCAAGTAACAAAGAAGGCTAATGGAATGCTCTCCTTTATTACAAGAGGAATTGAAAATAAAAGTCAGCATGTGATGCTTCAGTTATCCAGGGCATTGGTGAGACCACATCGCGAATACTGTCTGTAGTTTTGGTCTCCTTATTTAATGGAGGATGTGAATGCTTTGGAGGCGGTTCAGATGTGGTTTACTAGATTTATACTAGGAATGAGCAGGTTGTGTTCTGAGTAAAGGTTGGACGGACGGTCTTGTTTTCACTGGAATTTAGAATAGTGAGGGGAGATTTGACTGAAGTTTATAAGAACCTGAAAGGCCTTGACATGGTGAATGAGGAAAGGATGTTTCCTCTTGTGGGTGAGTCCAGTACTAGGGGGCACTGTTTCGAAATTAGGGGTCACCGCTTTCGGACAGAGACGAGGAGAACATTTTTCTCTAGAGGGTTGTGTGACTTTGGAATTCTCAGCCACAGAAGGTGGTGGAGACGGGGTCATTGAATATTTTTAAGGTGGAGATAGATAGATTCTTATCAGGCCAGGGAATGAAAGGTTATCAAGGTTAGATGGGAGTGTGGAATTCGAAACACAAACCGATCAGCTATGATCTGATTGAATGGCGGTGCAGACACGAGGGGCCGAATGGCCTACGTCTGCTCCTGGTTCATATGCGTGTATTTTTTACTCAGCTCACATGTGAGGTGCTTTTGACTTGCTTCTGTTATAGCAAAGTTAGTGGAGGTGCTGTGGATGGTTTACTGGAGGTTGCGTTGTGAGCTTCTGCAGACATTCATGGAGGACAGAGGAATTGCTAACCGAACTCTGGACGAGTTATGGGGACTGTAGTTACATGACCTACAAATGGAGCAGAGGCTAGAGAGGGGAAACTCTGTAAAGTGGGAGGAGGAGGGGGCTCTGCCCTACCCACCCCGGGTTCTCCAAGAGCAAACAGAGCAGTGGTCCTAATATCGAGCCCTGGGGAACACCACTGTATACTCACCTGGAGTCTGACCAACAACCTTTCACCATTTCTCTCTGTTTACTTTTCATTAGCCAATGTTATATCCACAATATAACTGTCCCTTTAATCCATAGGGTTCAGTTTTCCTAACCTGTCTATTGAATGACATTTGATCAACCACCTTTTGAACATCCATATATATAACATCAATCACACCACCCTCATCAGCCCTCTCCATTGTTTTATCAAAGAACTCCATCAAGTTTACCTCACCACCACCTGTCTTCACTCCTCCACTGCTGTTAAATTATCAGACTGCTTATGCAACATCCAGAACTGGATGAGCAGACATTTCCTCCAATGAAATATTGGGAAGACTGAAACCATTGGGCTGGACTCTGTTGGGCTCCTGATGTAGGTGTCCATGGAGCCACACATCGGGATTGCTGGGCCTGATCTTTCCAGCTGTGCAGAGGCTCGTGGCTCCCTCCCCCCTCCCCCCCAACCGCTCGGCAGCGGTACCCTCCTTTAAATATTTCACTAAACTTAATGTATACATTTCAGTCCAATTCCCTGTGATCTTACTGACAGCCCGGGACCTTCCATGCAGCGGCTGACACTCACACACCTTCATAATAAAAGCAAAATACTGCAGATGCTGGAAATCTGAAATAAAATCCAGAAATGCTGGAACCACTCAGCAGGTCTGGCAGCATCTGTGGAAAGAGAGGCAGAGTTAACGTTTCGGGTCAGTGACCCTTCTTCTCACACACCGTCGCTCTCCCGTCCAGGGAAAGCCAACGCCACAGAGGTGGGGAAGGGGGGAAAGTAGGATTTTTAGAGTACTGATGGGGTGGGGGGTGGTGGCTGGTGCTTGTGGCGGGCGTGGTCAACTCTGCATTAATAGTGTAGGGGAAGAAGAGGCAAACTCTACACTTTGGATAGTTGTTGGGTTGCGAGTGTACTCGGCAGTTTAAGTCTTTGGAGGGGATGGTGGGAAGGCAACTATACAATGTAAGTTTTTTGAGGGAAATGGGCAACATTTTATTTGCAGTGCACTGGCGGGGGTGTGTGTACGGGGTTAAACTTTGCACTTTTTGTGGCAGGTCTGGTTGCCCTTTAAAAATGGCACCAGTGTCTGTACAGCGATAGCTGATAGCACTACTGTTGTCGCTGAGGCCGTCCCTGTTACGTGATTGGGGGTGGAGTGGGCGGCCCGTTCACTGTATTAAAATGAGCCGTCGCCTGCTACATCACAGTGGCACAGCAGACACAGACTGCACATGTGGGCTACCAATGTTTCGCACTCCGCTGGGGAGAATAAAATTCAGCCCCTTGTTTTTGCTTCCCGCTCCAATCTCCCTTCCCCAGCTAGCAATTCCTTCCTTCTTCCTAGTAACTGTCTGAGATTACTATAGTCTGTTCACAACCTTGGTGTCACATTGGACCACAATAGGCTTCTAACCTCATACTGGTGCCATCACCACAATCGCCTATTTCCATCTCTGTAACATCACCTGACTAAATCCCTGCCTCAGCTCATCTGCTGCTGAAACCCTCATTCAAGAAAAGAGGCGCTGCTGGATCTGGTACTTGGGAATGAGGTGGGCCAAGTGGATCAAGTACCAGTAGGGAAGCACTTAAAGGACAGTGGTCATTACATCATAAGGTTCAGGCTGACTACATAAAAGGACAAAGGGTAAGAATAATTAACTGAGGGAAGGCCAACTTCAGCGGGGTAAGAATGCAGCTGGGGAAAATAAATTGGAGTCAACGATTGGCAGGAAAACAATAGATGAACAATGGGCTACCTTCAAAGAAGAGATAGTTTGGGCTCAGTCAAGGTATATTCCTTTGAAGGGGAAAGGTAGTGTAAACAAATCCAGAGCTCCCTGAATTACAAAAGAGGTGAGTGACGTAGAGATTAAGATGAAGAAGAAAAAGTGTGCTTATGACAGACGCCAGGTAGACAATCCTACTCAGAACCAGGCAGAGCGGAAGCATAAAAGCAAGTAAGAGAAGTAAAATAGAATATGAGAAGAGTCTGGCGGCTAGCATTAAATGGAGTTCCTAAGTTTTCTATAGACGTATAAACAGATAGCAAAAGGAGGAGTTGCACCAATTAGGGGCCACACAGAGGATTTGCACATGCATGCAGAGGGCATAGTTGAAGTATTAAATGAATACGTTGCATCTGTCTTTACCAAGTGTAATAAAAGTGATTCTTTTTTGGTAAAAAAAAAATATTTCTAAAGGCATTTATGGTTCAGCTGAATAAATGTTGGACCGTTTTTTTAAAATTAAAAATTGAACCACCAAGAGGTCACTGAGAGGGAGCTGGACTGGCAACAGAGTTACTGGTTATCACAAGGCTCGGGTTGGAGATGGATCCGAAACCCTGGTAGCGGGCAGAAAAGTGATAAGTTCTCCTTTGATTAGACAAGCCCCGTCGTCGCAGAGAACACCTGGGATGGACAGAAAAACTGACAAGCTTTCTGGTTGTCGGTCAGTGTGTGTGGTTTTACCTTCTGGAAGGAGATAACGTCAAGTCTGAAGAAAAAGTCAAGAAAGCAGAGAAGACCACAACCCAGCTCATTTTCCAGAAGTTCCAGAACAGACCATGTGAAGTCCACGGAGTTGAGTCATCTTGTTTCCTGTTTGAAGAAAGCCTGCTAAAAATAATTCTCAATGCCACCTGAAGAGAACTGTTGTCTGGTAGCCTGGATGTGTGTTCTCAGAAGTCAGACTGCATGCTGGTTTGGAACAACATAACTCATCTGCTGTTTCCTTCAAAATGGGCAACTAGTTAACCCAAATGCTTTTTGTTTGTAACAGAGCTCTGATCGAAAAATCTTTTTTTTTAGATCTTGTTTTCGGTTAACCAGTGTATATGTCTGTGTTTGAGTTTTAAGGTACTAAGGTAAAAAAAAGTAACTTTAAAATTTGGTTCTGGTTAAAAGGGACTTTGAAGTTTGGTTAAGGTGGGAAGGGGAAGTTAAAAATTAATTGTTGGATTTTTAAAAATTTGATCTGTGTGATATTGTTTTACTTCATTTCTAGTTGAGACTTTTTTATTCGATCCTGGGATGTAGGCATCACTGGCTAGGCCAGCATTTATTACCCATCTCTCCATAACCCTTGAGAAGGTGGTGGTGAACTGCCTTCTTGAATCGCTGCAGTCCATGGGAGGTAGGTTCACTCACAATTGTGTTAGGAATGGACATCCAGGATTTTGACACAGCGACAGTGACGGAATGGCGATATAGTTCAAAGTCAGAATGGTGTATGACTTGGAGGGGAACTTGCAGGTGGTGATGTTCCCATGCATTTGCTCCCCTTGTCCTAGATGGTAGAGGTCGCGGGTTTGGAAGGTGCTGTCTAAGGTGCCTTGGTGCATTGCTGCAGTGCATCTTGTATACGGTACACACTGTTGCCACTGTGCGTCAGTGGTAAAGGGGGAGCATGTTTGTGGATGGTGTGCCAATCAAATAGGCTGCTTTGTCCTGGATGATGTCGAGCTTCTTGAGTGTTGTTGGAGCTGCAGCCATCCAGGCGAGTGCAGAGTATTCCATCACTCTCTTGACTTGTGCCTTATAGATGGTGGATAGGCTTTGGGGAGTCAGGAGGTGAGTTACTCGCTGCAGGATTCCTGGTCTTACACCTGCTTCATTTATGATAAACTGTTAATTGTTTAGTTCAGTAAAGTGTGTTCTATTGAGATGAGAATAGTGTATCTGATGGACTGTTTCAGGAAGTGGGAAAATGAGAAACAAATGTTGTGACCTGTGGAGAAGCAGGACTGAATTAACAGTGCACACCTCTCGCCTCGGGTCATAACACAAGGAAGAAGGTACAACACAGGCAATGGCGAAAGAGCAGGTAATTAAGAAACAAGAAGGGTTTAAAATTGATAAAGTGGACATATTAGATAGGCTGTCTAGAGGTAAAGTGAATAAAGCACCAGGGCCAATGAGGTGCATCAAAGGATTATGAGGGAAGTGAGGGTGGAAATTGCAGAGGCACTGGCCATAAATTCTCAATCTTCCTTAGACTAGGGGTGATGCTGGAGGACTGGAGAATTGCAAATATTACATCCTTGTTCAAAAATGGGTGTAAAGATAATCCCAAGAACTCCAGGCCAGTCAATTTAACTGCAGTGGTGGGGAAACTTCTAGTAATAATAATTCGGGACAAATTAATAGTCACATGGACAAATTCGGGTTAAGTAAGGAAAACAGCATGGATTCCTGAAGTGCAAATACTATTTAACTAACAGCCTGGAGATTTTGAGAAGGTAACAGAGAGGGTTGATGAGGGCAATGCGATTGATGTGGTGTATTGTATTTACAAAAGGCATTTGATACTGTGCCACATAACAGACTTGTGAGAAAACTTATAGTTCATGAATGAAAAGGGACGGTAACAACATGGGTACGGCTTTGGCTGAGTGGCAGGAAAGAAAGAATTGTAGTTTGTGGATGTTTTTGGGGGGCTGGAGGAAAGGATGGAGGTCCCCAGGTGTCAGTGTTGGCACCCTTGATTTTCCTGATATATATTACAAGAGCGACGTCTCAATTCATTCCATCTTCGCTGCCTCCGGAGAATCCTTGGCATCAGGTGGCAGGACCATATCACCAACGTGGAAGTCCTCGAGGCGCCCAATATCCTCAGCATATACACCCTACTGAGTCAGCTGCGCTTGAAATGGCTTGGCCATGTGAGCCACATGGAAGATGGTAGGATCCCCAATGACGCATTGTACAGCGAGCTTGTCACTGGTATCAGACCCACCGGCCATCCGTGTCGCTGCTTTAAAGAGATCTGCAAACGCGAAATGAAGTCCTGTGACATTGACCACAAGTTGTGGGAGTCAATTGCCAGTGATCTCAACTGCTAGCAGATAGCCATAATGGCGGGTCTGAAGAATGGCAAGTCGAAGAGACTTAACAGTTGGCAGGAAAAAAGACAAAAGCACAAGGAGAGAGCCAACCGTGAAATAGCCTCGACAACCAATTTTATCTGCAGCGCCTGTGGAAGAGCCAATTCACTCTAGAATTGGCCTTTATAGCCACTCCAGGTGCGGCTCCACAAACCACTGACCACCTCCAGGCGCTTATACATTTTCTCTCGAGACAAGGAGGCCAAAGAAGGTAACTGACCAAGACCATGGTGTTCAGGGCACAAATTCAGAGTTTGCAGATGATACGAAACGTGGAAGCATTGTGAATTGTGAGGAGGATGGTGTTGAATTTCAAAAGTACTTCGACAACTTGGTGGAATGGGCAGGCAGGTGGCAGATGAATTTCAATGCAGAGAAATATGAAGTGATTCATTTTGGTAGGATGAATATTGAGATAATGTAAAATAAAGGGCACCATTCTAAAGGAGCAGAGAGACCGAGGTGTATATGTGCATAACTCATTGATGTTGGCAGGAGAGGTCGAGAGAGCATTTAATAAAGCATACAGTATCCTGGGCTTTATTAACAGGGACATTCAGTACAAGAGCAAGGAAGTTATGTTGAACTTATATAAAACACTGATTCAGCCTCAGCTGAAATATTCTGTCCAATTCTGGGCACCACAGTTCAGGAAGATTGTGAGGGCATTGGAGAGAGTACAGAAAAGATCCATGAGAATGCTTCCAGGCATAAGGAATTTCAGTTATGAAGATAGACAGGAGAAGTTAGGATCATTTTCCTTGGAGAAGAGAAGGCTGAGAGGTGAGTTGATTTGATAGAGTTGTTCAAAACCATGAGGGGTCTGGACAGAGGAGACAGAGAGAAACTGTTTCCACTCGTGAAAAGAATCGAGAACGAGAGGGCACAGATTGAAATTAATGGGTAAGAGAGGCAGAAGTGACATGAGGCAATATTTTCTCACGCAAGGAATGGCTAAGGACTGGAATGTACTGCCTGAGAATGTGATGGTGACAGGTTCAATTGAAGCATTCAAAATGCAATCAGACTGTTATCTGAAAAGGAAGAATGTGCAGGGTTATGGGGAGAAGGCGGAGAATGGCACGAGGTTAATTGCTCTTTTGGAGAGCCGATGTGTACATGATAGACTGAATAGCCTCCTTCTGTGTTGTAATAATTATGTGATTCCCTGATTCATGCCTTTGTTACCTCTGTGCATAACTATTTCAACTCACTCCTGGCTGATCTCCCACATTCTACACTCTGTAAACTTGAGGTCATCCAAAACTCTGCTGCCCATGTCCCAGCTCACACCCAATTTTCTTCCTCTATCACTGACCGACATTGGCTCCCAGTCAAGCAATGTCTTGATTTTAAAATTCTCATCCTCGTTTTCAATACCTCCATAGAACAAAGAACAAAGATAATTACAGCACAGGAACAGACCCTTCGGCCCTCCAATCCTGCGCCGATGCAGATCCTCTATCTAAACATGTCACCCATTTTCTAAGGGTCTGTATCTCTTTGCTTCCTGCCCATTCATGTATCTGTCTAGATACATCTTAAAAGACGCTAACGTGACTGCGTCTACCACCTCCGCTGGCAACGCATTCCAGGCACCCACCACCCTCTGCGTAAAGAACTTTCCACGCATATCCCCCCTAAACTTTTCCCCTCTCACTTTGAACTCGTGAACCCTAGTAATTGAATCCCCCACTCTGGGAAAAAGCTTCTTGCTATCCACCCTGTCTCTCCCTCGCATGATTCTGTACACCTCAATCAGGTCCCCCCTCAACCTCCGTCTTTCTAATGAAAATAATCCTAATCTACTCAACCTCTCTTCATAGCCAGCGCCCTCCATACCAGGCAACAGCCTGGTGAACCTCCTCTGCACCCTCTCCAAAGCATCTACATCCTTTTGGTAATGTGGCGACCAGAACTGCACGCAGTATTCCAAATGTGGCCGAACCAAAGTCTTATACAACTGTAACATGACCTGCCAACCCTTGTACTCAATACCCCGTCCGATGAAGAAAAGCATGCCATATGCCTTCTTGACCATTCTATTGACCTGCGTTGCCACCTTCAGGGAACAATGGACCTGAACACCCAAATCTCGCTGTACATCAATTTTCCCCAGGACTTTTCCATTTACTGTATAGTTCACTCTTGAATTGGATCTTCCAAAATGCATCACCTCGCATTAGCCCTGATTGAACTCCATCTGCCATTTATCTGTCCAAATCTCCAATCTATTTACATTCTGCTGTATTTTCTGACAGTCCCCTTTACTATCTGCTACTCCTCCAATCTTCGTATCGTCTGCAAACTTGCTAATCAGACCACCTATACTTTCCTCCAAATCATTTATGTATATCACAAACAACAGTGGTCCCAGCACGGATCCCTGTGGAACACCACTGGTCACACGTCTCCATTTTGAGAAACTCCCTTCCGCTGCTACTCTGTCTCCTGTTGCCCAGCCAGTTCTTTATCCATCTAGCTAGTACACCCTGGACCCCATGCGCCTTCAGTTGCTCCATCAGCCTACCATGTGGAACCTTATCAAACGCCTTACTGAAGTCCATGTATACGATATCTACAGCCCTTCCCTCATCAATCAACTTTGTCACTTCCTCAAAGAATTCTATTAAGTTGGTAAGACATGACCTTCCCTGCACAAAACCATGTTGCCTATCACTGATGAGCCCATTTTCTTCCAAATGGGAATAAATCCTATCCCTCAGTATCTTCTCCAGCAGCTTCCCTACCACTAACGTCAGGCTCACCGGTCTATAATTACCTGGATTATCCCTGCTACCCTTCTTAAACAAGGGGACAACATTAGCAATTCCCCAGTCCTCCGGGACCTCACCCGTGTTTAAGGATGCTGCAAAGATATCTGTTAAGGCCCCAGCTATTTCCTCTCTCGCTTCCCTCAGTAAACTGGGATAGATCCCATCCGGACCTGGGGACTTGTCCACCTTAATGCCTTTTAGAATACCCAACACTTCCTCCCTCCTTATGCCGACTTGACCTAGAGTAATCAAACATCTGTCCCTAACCTCAACATCCGTCATGTCCCTCTCCTCGGTGAATACCGATGCAAAGTACTCATTTAGAATCTCACCCATTTTCTCTGACTCCACGCATAACATTCCTCCTTTGTCCTTGAGTTCTCTAGTTACCCTCTTGCTCCTTATATATGCTCCCTATCTCTGTAATATCCTCCAGCTCCACAATCCGCCAAGATATCTGTGCATCTCTAATTCTGGCCTCTTGTGCAGCCCTGATTTTCATCACTTTACCACTATTATCTGCACCTTTAGCTAATGAGGCTCCAAGTTCTAGAATACCCTCCCTTCACCTCTCCGCTTCTCCACCTCGCTTTCATCCTTTAACACGCCCGTTAAAACCTACTTCTTTGACCAAGCTTTAAACTAGTATCTCATTTTCGGGAAGCACCTTGGGACATTTCATTATGTTAAAGGCGCTATATAAATATAAATTGTTGTTGAAGTTTGCCATACATGATTTGTTATTACCAGACCCCTGCTGCTTCTTGTTTGTTATCGTATGTTTTTCAAAGAAACGAATATATTTCTCCTGGGTTGTGACCCCATGAAATTTCTCCAGTCGTGATGCATGTCTGACTGCTCAGTAATTACAGGGTTTACTCTATCTCTCCTTTTCTAAACAGGGTGTAACAATTACAGTGCTCCAGTCCTCTGTCATCGCTCCCATATCCAAGGAGGATTGAAAGATTCTGGCCAGTGCCTCCACTATTTTCACCATTCCTTACCTCAGTAACCCTCACGCATCCTGTCCAGAGTAAATTTTCTGCTTTATTGTGGTATGCAAGGTGTCGGAATGAAAGAGGTTAACGGAATCTATTTGCTCAGTGACTGTAATTAATGTCAGTCTCTATGGACCCTAATTATTTCACTGGAGGTGCTCCATCTTCTAATAGTAAGGGACTCTTTTCAATGTGTTTTCACATAGTGTGAGTGGGAGCATCATTCCTGACACTAATAGGGACCAGCGTCTCCAGAGAGAGGGGGAGGATAGATCAGAATCCGAGGACAATAGATTGGAATCTGACAATAATGGGTCAGAATCTGAGAACAATAGATTGTAATGTTACAAAAATGGGCAGGGGGTTATCCTGGGATCTTGACACTCTTTCTGCATACTTTGATCGGCTACCATTAGCATCTCGCATCAATTACGCAGTGAGCATTATTCAATACATTTACCTACTCATCCTCGCTATCGTTGGTGTTCCTGGTAAGTCTCTATATCCAGCTCTGCATTCTATAAACCATGTTAAACTGCATTACTGTACTTCTCATTTACTCTGCCCTTGCTGATTTTGGTATCCCTCCAGCTATTATCTTTATATAACCATTGCTATCCGCATTATGGTTTGTGTAATTTAATCTCTCATCTTTGCTTCTGTTGTTGCCCCTGGTAAGAGTCTAGTTCCAGCCATGAGATATGTAAACCTTGCTTCACTGAAATACTGATTTGGAATTTATTTATTTTTTTGAAGACTGAAGCTGGTGTCATTGGTCTCCATAAGAAACTTCATACCCTATTTGTGAACCACTTACCTTTCACTGGCCAGTGTCTGAGACTGAACAAGACAGTCTACAACCTCTGTAGTAATTTAAACCTGAGCTGATTTCACCTCCATATTCTCTCCATCAACAAACATGCCTACTACCACCTCTGCAATAACTGCCATCTCCACCTCGGCCTCAGCCCATCTGCTGCATAAACTCTCATCTGTGCCTTTGTTAAATCTACACGTGACTATTCCAGTTCGATCATGGTCACCTTCCCAGTTATAAACCTCCATAAACCACAACCCAGCCTGCGGCGCTTTCTCAGTGAACATCAACGTCAGCTCGAGGAACAACACCTCATTGTCGGATTAGGCATTCTGCAGACTTCCAGACTGAACATTGAGTTCAATAATTTCAGACCAAGACTGGCTCTTTTAATTATTTTGCTTTATCATTTTTTTTGCCATGTCCTGGCCTTAAACTGGATTTTTTTATGTTGCTGCTTTTGGCTTGGGCTGTTCATTATTTTGTCATTTAACACCTTCGCTGCACTTATGCTTTGTCTTTCACCACACCACAAGCACACTCTCTTTGCCTTTGCCCCATGACCTCCTTGTCAGTTAATCTCTATGACCCTCTGTCCTTTCAACACCTCTTTTTTCTCTTTTGCCCCACCCTTGCTTTATTTCCTTAAAACCTGACCTTTCTAACCTTTGCCAATTCTGATGAAAGGTCACAGGCCTAAAGCTTTGACTCTGCTTCACTCTCCACAGATGCTTCCAGACCTGCTGAGTCTTTCCAGCACTTTTTGTTTTCATTTAAGACTTGTAGTGGAGTTCCCCAGGGATCAATGTTGGGATCGTTTCTCTTCCTGACAAATATTAATGACATGGACCTTGGTGCACAGGGAACAATTTCAAAGTTTGGAGATGATGCAAAACTTGGAAGCATTGTGAACTGTGAGGAGGATAGTGTAGAAATTCAAACGGACATAGACAAGTTGGTGAAATGGACAGACAGGTGGCAGATGAAGTTCAATGTGGAGAAATGTGATGTGATTCATTTCGATAGGAAGAACATGGAGAGGCAATATAGAATAAATTGTACAACTCTAAAGGGTGTGCAGGAGCAGTGGACCTGGGTGTATATGTGCATGGGTCATTGAAGTTGGCAGGAGAGGTTGAGAGCAGTTAATAAACCAGACAGTATCCTGCGCTTTGTTCACAGCAGCATGGAATACAAAAGCAAAGAGGTTATTTTGAACTTGTATGAGACACTAGTTCGGCCTCAGTGGCAGTATTACGTCTAGTTCTGGGCACCACACTTTAGGTAACGTGAAGACATTGGGGAGTGTACATAAACATTCACAACAATGGTTCCAGAGATGAAGAATATCAGTAATGAAGAGAGACTGGAGAACTGGGAACATTTTCCTTGGAGAAGAGACGGCTGAGAGGAGATTTGAAAAAAAGGTATTCACAATTATGAGGTGTCTGGACAGAGTGGATCGGGAAAAACTCTCCCCACTCCTGAAAGGTTCTAAAACGAGAGGGCAAAGAATAAAAGTAATTGGTAAAAGAAGCAGAAGTAACATGAAGAAAACTTTTTCACACAGCGAGTGCTTAAGATCTGGAATGTGATGACTGAGAGTGTGGTGGAGGCAGATTCAATCGAGGTAAACAGGAGGAAATTGGATAGCTGTCTGAAAAGGAAAATTGTACAGAGTTACAGGGAGAAGACAGGGAAGCGGTACTCGATGAATTGCTCTTTTGGACAGCCAGTGCAGACACGATGGACTGAATGGCCGCCTGTAACAATTCTGTGATTCTGTGACAGTTGACCACAAAATGAGCTTCCACCGTTATATTCTTGCCATCACTATCACCACCTATTTCCACTTCAATAACATCGCCTGATTTCACCCCTGTCTTAACTCATCCGCTGCTGAAGTTCTCAGTCATGCTTTCATTACCTGGAGACTGGACTATTGGAACTCATTCTCCCACATTCTACCATCTGTAAACTTGAGGTCATCTAAAACCCTGCTGCCTGTGCCTTAACTCACAGCAAGTCTCATTCCCCGATCACTGACCGACATCAGCTCACAGTCAAGCAATGTCTTGATTTTAAAATTCTCATTCTTGTTTTCCAATCCCTCCATTGCCTCGCCCCTCACTAACTCTGGAATCCCTTCCAGCCCCACAAACCTCTGAGATATCCCTGCTTCTGTAATTCTGGCCTCTTGTGCATCCCTGATTTTAATTACTCCACCTTCAGTTGCCTCGGCCCAAAGCTCTGGAATACGCGCCCTACACAGCTCCATCTCTCCATCTCTCCACCTCGCTTTTATCCTTTAAGACACTCCTTTAAAACTTGCATCTTTGACCAAGCATTTGGTCACCTAACCTAATATCTCCCTTGGTGGTTCAGTGTTATACTTTGTTTCATAATACTGCTGTGAAGTACCTTGGGATAAGTTCTTGCTGAACTTTGGCAGACATGAATTGTCATTAGCATATCCATGTGGCTTGAAATTTATTATGCTATGCTTTTCCAAGCAAATAATATTTCTGTCCTGGGTTGTGAAATTTCACCACCACTGACGTCATATTGACTGGACAGTACAGGGTTTACCACATCCCTCCTTTTTGTAAACTAGGTGTATAATTTGCAGCCCTCCAGTGCTCTGTCATCACTCCTATATCCAGAGAGAATTGACAGATTCTGTGCAGTGCTTCTTCCATTTGCACCATTATTTCTCTCACCAACCCTCAGAATTCCCATCCAGACCGGGTAAATGTTCTAGTTTATTGTCATACAAAAAGTGTTGGATTGAAAGGGGTTAACCGAACCTGTTTGTTCATTGACTGCAATTAATGTGAGTCTCCATGGACCCTAATTGTGTTACTGGAAGATTTCCCTCTTCTATTAATAAGGGGCTCCTTTCAATGTGTTATCACATAGTGTCAGTGGGAGTATCACATCACTCCGTCACTAACAGGGATCAGCGGCTCTGGAGAGAGGGAGAGGAAAGATCAGAATCAGAGTACAATAGATTGGAATGTTACAACAATGAGCAGGAGTTTCATCTGGGAGTTTAACTTTCTTTCTGCAGATTATGATCAGTTCTCATTAAACAGTCGGATCTATTACTCACTGAGGAATATTCAATACATTTACTACCCCGTCCTGGCTATTATTGATGTCCCTAGTAAGTCCCTGTATCTAGCTATTAATTCTATAAACCAAGCTTAACTGCATTACCATTCTTGTCATTTCCTCTGCCCTCCTTGCTGCTGTTGTTATTCCTGGCAAATTTCTGTCTCCAGATATTAGCTCGATAAACCATTAGAGTGCTTGTAATTTACTCTCCCATCTTTGCTGCTGTTGCTGTCCCTGGTAAGTCTCTATTTCCCGCGATGAGATCTGTAAAATTTGTTTCACTGAAATAATGTTCTTGCTATTTAAATTTGGGAAGAGCGCAGTTGTCATTGGTCTCCATAAGAAATTCCATCCACTATCCATGAACCACGATCTCCTCATTGCCAAATATCTGAGGCTGAACCAGACAGTTTGCAACATCTGTGTTCTATTTAAATCTGAGCTGAGTTCATCTCCATATTCTCACCAACCCTGCCTACTACCACCTCTGTTCGATCACACATCTCCACCTCTGCCTCAGCCTATCTGCTGCATAAACATTCATCTGTGCCTTTGTTAAATACACACTTGACTATTCCAATTCTATCCTGGTCACCCTCCCATTTATAAACCTCCATAAACCACAGCCCATCCAGAACTCTGCAGCCTGTATTCTAACTCACACCAATCCCGATCACCCATCACCCTTGTGCTCACTGATTTACATTGGCTCCCAGTTTGGCAGCACCTTAATTTTATTATTCTCATTCATGTGTTTGAATCCCTCCATGGCCTCACCCCTCCAGTTAGTCCCATTCCCCTGACCGTTCCCATATTCCTTTTGGCCTTCTAGTATTTTCTTCAATTAGCTTTAAAAATAAACTTCACCCCCTCTTTATTCTGCCACTGACCACGATTTTCAGCTCCACAGCGCCACAGAGCCCAACGTCATGGACGCTTGGATACATAAAATGGTATGAGCTGAGCTGCCGGTCACTTCCAGTGCTCCATGCTGGACAGGGATTTAGCGCTGGACAGGGATTTAGCCCGGGTTTATCAAGCATGTGCTGGTAGTGTGAGGAAGGGTCTGAATAAGGTGCCAATCAGCCATTGCAGCAGCTTTGATGTATGTCTTTGAAACTTGGCCTGTGCATGTCCACTGACCACCTGTGTTTGTCATTCTCAGCTGAACATATATTCAGCAGCACGAGGAGCCCCTCTAGTGTTATTTAAAAGGACCAGACATCCAACTTACAGGTGAGGGGCTTTTTACTTACTTTTGCTATTGTAAAGTTAGTGGAGGTGCTGTGGATGGTTTTCTGGAGGTTGTGTTGTGAGCTGCTGCAGACATTCAGGGAGGACAGAGGATTTGGTAACCCAACTCTGGACGAGGTATGGGGACTGTAGTTGCAGTGTCTCTGGGTCTGTAACATGACCAACAAATGGAGCAGAGGATGTTGAGAGGGGGCGCTCTCTAAAGAGGGAGGAGGAAGGGGCTTTACCCTACCCACCCTGGGTTTTCCAAGAGCACTTTCCCTACCTTACCTGCCCCAGGAGCAGTGTGTGAGGTGACTCTGATTCAAAAAGGAGTTAGTCACAGAGCGGTGTCACCTCCTGCAACACATGGAGCCTCACACCAGAGTGAGGATGGAGCTGTCAGTGGACGTTAAGATCACAGTTTCATTGAAACTCTATGTATTTGGATATTTCCAGGCAGGAGCAGGAGACATATCCAGTATAGAGTAGTAGAGGTTGATGGAGTCATAGCGTCATTTACGACACATAAGGAGGCCATTCGGTCCATCCTTTCCAGTTCTATGTGGAACAATCCAGTCAGTCTCAATCCCCTGCTCAATCCCCGTAGCCCTGTCAGTGCATTTCCTTCAGGTTCCACCCAGTTTCCTTTTGAAGTCATTGATTGCCTCGGCTTCCACCACTCTCATGGGCAGTGAGTTCCAGATCGTTACCATCCACTGTGTTAAAACGTTCTTCCTCATATTCCACCTGCATCTCTTACCCAAAATGTTCCATCTGTGACCCCGATTCCGTGTTTCATCACGGGAACAGCTTTTCCTTCAATATCTTATCTAAGCTTATAATAATCGTGTACACCTCTATCAAATCTATCTCAATCCCCATTGCTCCAGGGACAACAAATCCAGCTTCTCCAAACTAACCTTGTAACTAAACCCCCTATCCCTGAAACCATTCTGGTAAATCTCCACTGCACTCTCTCAAGGACCTTTACATCCTTCCTAAAGTGTGGTGATTAGAACTGGACAGAGCTCTCCAGTTGGAGTCTAACCAAAGCATTCCAAAGTTTCAGCATAGCATCTATAACAGCATACCTGGCACAAAAGAAAAACAACGGGAAAAGTAGCCAAATTATGGCTTGCAAGGGAAATTAGAGATAACATTAGATCCAAGGAAGAGGCACACAAATTCTCCAGGGAAAAAAAATACAACAGACCTGAATATTGGGAGCAGTTTTGAATTCAGCAAAGGATGACATTGGGATTGATTAAGAAGCAGCAAATAGAGTACGAGAGTAAGCTTGTGGGGGCATAAAAACTGACTGTAAAAGTTTCTATAGGTATGTGAAGAGAAAACAATTGGTGAAGACAAATGTAGGTCCCTTACACTCAGAAGCAGGGGAATTTATTATGCGGAACAAAGAAATGGCTGACCATCTAAGTGCATACTTTGATTCTGTCTTCACAAAGGAGGACACAAATATCAAACCAGAAATGTTGGGGAACATAGGGTTTAGTGAGAGATAGGAAGTTAAATAAATCAGTCTTCGTAGAGAAATGGTGTTGGGCCTGATAATCTTAATCCAAGAATAATGAAGGAAGTGACCCTCGAAATACTGGATGCACTGGTGGACATCTTCCTAGATTCCATGGACTCTGGAGCAGTTCCGACAGATTGGACGGTAGCTCATGTAACCCCACTAATTAAAAAGGGAAATATAGAGAAAACAGAGAATTATAGACCAATGAGCCTGACGTCGAAAGTGGGGGAAATCCTGGAGCCTTTATCAGAGATTTTATAGCAGAGCACTTGGAGAACAGTGGTAGAATTGGACAAAGTCATCATGAATTTACGAAAATGAAATCATGCTTGTCAAATCTACTGGAATACTTCGATGATGTAACTAGTAGAGTTGATGAGGGGGAGCCAGTGGATATGGTTTATTTGGACTTTCAGAAGGCTTTTGACAAAGTACCATATAAGAGATTAGCGTGTAAAATTAAAGCACATGGGATTGGGGGTAGTTTATTGTGATGGATAGAAAATTGGTTGCCAGACAGGAAACAAAGAGTAGGAACAAACGGGTCTTTTTCTGAATGGCAGAACGTGAACAGTGGGTACCACAGGGATCGGTGCTAGGACTCCAGCTACGCACAATATATATTAATGATTTAGATGAGGGACCTAAATGTAATATCTCGAAATTTTCAGATGACATAAAATTGGGTGGGAGGGTGAGTTGTCAGGAGGAACCATAGAGGCTTCAATGTGATTTGGGCAAGTTGAGTGAGTGGGCAAATGCATGGAAGATGCAGTATAATTGTGGGCAAATGTGAGGTTATCCACTTTGGTAGCAAAATCAGGAAGGCAGATTATTATCAGAACTGGTATAAACTGAGAGAAGGGAATTATTGGTGTTCTCGTACACGAGTTGCTGAAGGTAAGCATGCGGGTGTAACAGGCGGTAAAAAGGCAAATGGTACGCTGGCCTTTATAACGAGAGGATTCGTGTACAGGAGCAGGGATGTCTTGCTACAATTATACAGAGCCTTGGTGAGGTCACATCTGGAATATTGTGTTCAGTTCTGGTCTCCATATATGAGGAAGAAGGTTCTTGCAATTGAGGGAGTGCAGCGAAGGTTTACCAGACTCATTCCTGAAATGGCGGGACTGATGTATGAGGAGAAGCTGAGTCGGTTAGGATTATATTCGCTGGAGTTCAGAAGAGTGAGGGAGGGATCTCATAGAAACCTGCAGAATTTTAATCAGTCTGGACAGTCTAGATGCAGGAAGGATGTTCCCGATGTTGGGATGTCCAGAACCAGGGGTAACAGTCTAAGGATAAGGGGTAAACCTTTCAAGACTGAGATGAGGAGAAATTTCTTCACCCAGAGAGTGGTGAGCCTGTGGAATTCACTACCACAGGGAGCAGTCGAGGCCAAAACATTGTATGTTTTTAAGAAGGAGTTAGATATAGCTCTTGGTTCTAAAGGGATCAAAGGATATGGGGGGAAAAGATTACTGAGTTGGATGATCAGCGATGATCATAACGAATGGTGCAGCAGGCTCGAAGGACCGAATGGCCTACTTCTGCTCCTATTTTCTATGTTTCCATGTTTCCCTGCTTTTGTATCCTTGCCTCCAAGATCTGATATGTTTTGCTAAACACTCTTCTAATATGTCCTGCCACCTGCAATGATAAATGCATATGGAGCCCCAGGTCCCTCTGCTCCTGCACAATGTTCAGAACTGTGTCATTAAGTCTATATTGCCTTCCTATTCCTTCTGGCAAAAGGCATCATCTCACACTCCTCTGTACTAAATTCCACCTGCCATTTTTCTGTTAATTCTGCTGGATTGTCGATATCCTGTTGCAGGCAGTTTGTCTCATCCTCAGTGTTTGCCACGCGTCCAAGTTCGGTGTCATTGGCAAGCCTTGAAATTCTGCTCTGTATTCCAAGATCCAAGTCATTTATATGTAGCAAAAAAAAGTGGTCCTAGCACTGACCCTTGGGGAACATCACTGCCTACCATCCTCCAGTCTGAAAAACTACCATTTAACACTACTCACCCTTTTATTTCCATCAATCAATATTTGATCCAATTGGATGCTAATCCATGTGATTCAATTTTGTTATCCAACATTTTAGAACATAGAACATAGAACAGTACAGCACAGTACAGGCCCTTCGGCCCACGATGTTGTGCCGAACCTTTAACCTGCTCTAAGATCAAACTACCTACACACCATTCATTCTACTATCATCCATGTACCTGTCCAAGAGTCGCTTAAATGTCCCTAATGTATCTGCTTCTACTACCGCCGCTGGCAGTGCGTTCCACGCACCCACCACTCTCTGTGCAAAGAACCTACCTCTGACATCTCCCCAAAACCTTCCTCCAATCATCTTAAAATTATGCCCCCTGGTGATAGCCCTTTCTGCCCTGGGAAAATGTCTCTGGCTATCCAATCTATCTATGCCTCTCATCATCTTGTACCCTCTGCCAAGTTACCTCTCATCCTTCTTCGTTCCAATGAGAAAAGACCGAGCACCCTCAACCTTTCTTCGTAAGACATGCCCTCCAGTCCAGGCAGCATCCTGGTAAATCTCCTCTGCACCCTCTCTAAAGCTTCCACATCCTGTTGTGTGGTATTTCATCAAACGCTTTCTTAAAAATCCACGTAGACCATCCACCACATTCTTTTCATCAACCTGCTCTGTTACTTCATCAAAATAAATTCAATTTGTTCATGAAAGCATGATCTGCTTTTTAAAAATCCGTGTGGACAACCCTTAATTAACTCAAACATCTCCTAGTGTGTGTTGATTTTTTTCCCGCTGATTTAGTTTCTAAAACCTTCCTCATCACTGATGTTAAAGTAACTGACCAGTAGTTGCGAGGCCTGTGTGTTGTCCATTCCCATTGATAATTCTGGGAGGTGAGGGTGACCATCTATGTCATCGTTTTTTCGCTCAGCAGGGAGAAGCAGAATGAGAGATCCCGTGGCTTTGTCAGGATAGCGGGAATCCTGATGGTGGAGGTGTCTCTGCGGGGGCCCCATGTCAATGGGGAGAAGTACAGGAACTGAAAGAACTCTCACTCCATTAATGTCCAGTTGGTGTGTGAGCATGCCCAGTACATCATGTTGTTGAATGTTCACTACCCTGTCAGCAGCCACCATACCTTCATTCTGAAGCAGGCAGCCATTCTCAACACTTAGGGCTTCCATACAGAACCAGAATGTGGCTCCTCGGAGGCAAAGAAAAAAACCGTCTAGACACAGCTCATGTTTCTACATCCCCAAACCACCTACCACCGCCACCCAACCTCCCACAATTAACATGTGTATAATGTGAGCAATGGAGTCACCAGGAACATGGTGGGACAGACCATCGGTGTGATGAAGCAATGCTTCCAATGTCTGAACCGCACGGGGAGAGCCCTCCAGTACACACTGAAGCAGGTGTCCAAGTTCATGGTGTTCTGCTGCACCCTTCATATCATCACCATCATGAGGACACAGGCATTGGCACCAGGAATCCGGAGGACACCTCAGGAGGAGGAGGAGGACGCAGGGAGGATATTTCCTGGACGCCTTCGAACTAGACAGGCTGTCGGAGAGTCCCTGCTAAGATTTTGTTTCCCATAGGACAACTTCCCTTTCCCACCATGGATCCCCCATTCTCTGCCATTTCACCAATCTGAGACGCCCCATCACAGTTTCCCCTTGGTCACGATCCTGTAATAAAAACCACCAACAAAAACCTTTTCAGTAGCATCTTTATCCAACAACACATCCAATTATACAAAAGGAAAATGGAACTATTCACCCTTGTATATTCCCTTAGTCTCTGTCTTGTGCGTTCCCTCGATTTGCCTCGTGCTCCCCAGTGTTTCCCTAGTGACTGCAGCATGGCTGGTGGAAGACTGCTGACTTTCATTCGGGGAGACTGCAGATGACCTTGCAGGACGTCCTCGAGCAGCTCTGGGCCTTGAGTGCTTCGATTCAAACTGTACCACCTCGACATAGGCAGCAGCCCAGTAATGTTCTGATCTGAGTCCTGTGTATTATAACCCGTTTGTGACCTCGCTGTCCGGCAGCTGCCACATGCACTATCCTTTCCCCCTGACCTGGCTGCAGTTCGTGCGTGTTCGATGAATCAGCATGTGCAGATTACGACTCTATACCAGCCTCTAAGGCACACACAGTGGAAGTATTTGAGCTGGGGGCTGTGAGTATCAGACTAAGTGATGGGGCTTCACCATCAGTCCTGTGCTGATGCTCTCTCTCTCTGTCTCCTGGAGCTGCTGTGACTGGGAAGCTGGCAGTTTTGGGGTACCATTGGGAAGTGTAAAATCAGAAGGATCGTATTGGGATGAGAGATTGTGGGTGGGTTGGAAAGCAGGAGGTCCATGATCCCACCATCTGCAGCTTGTACATCATCCCAGTCAGCAGGATGTGGGGGGAGGTGGGAGTTAAGAAGGGGCATAAGGCAGGAACATAGCATCATCCTGAATGCTCTCGGCGATGCCGGATGCCACGGGCTCTGTCACAGCCGGTCCCATGATGTGAAGAACCATCTCCTCCCTCAAGCTCAGGGGATGAAGGTATGCCTGGCACTCGCCGGTTCACTTGCTGCTCCCTGTGATTATGGGTCCCCTTGTCCTGCAAGAAAGGAGGCAGAATATTAATGATTGTGTTACATTGTGTTTTGATGATATGCCTGCCATAGCTGAATAGCTGGAGGTAATTGGAGGCAGTGAGAGGTGGGTGTGAGACTGCTATCAGTACAAGGCGTGTGAGGGTGAGGTGGAGTATGTGAATGTTAGGTGTGAGTCCTGAGTGTTAGGGACTGCTGATGGGTGAATGATGGGGGTGTGGTGCATTGAGCAGTGTGAGAGGTTGGTGATGTTGGGGGTAGGAGCTGCCATTTGGAGATTAATTCAATGACATTGACCACCCGTATGAGCTCATTAAACTTCTTCTGGCTCTGCTGCCAGATTCTCGTGGCGAGAGTTCTTGCATTGACCTCCCTGGCCACCTTCACCGATTCCCTTCGGAGGACGTTCCTTGAGAGTCTCCACCCCACCACACGGAAACAGAGCCTCTCTCCTCCTGTCACCCTTCGTAACTAAGACATCCATCCCCACATCCGTGAACCACAGAACCCTCTGTTGCAGTGTGCTATTTACCTTGTCTCCAATTGCAGAATTCACAGTGAGCAGCAGCAGCCTCCAGTGAATCAGTGCATCTTCTCTTTAAGAGGGACAGACTGCTTTTAAAAGCTGAACCTGGCTGAAACATGTGTCAGCCTCACACAGCATTAGGGCCCTGTTAAGCATCCAGACAGACAGCCGCGCGGTTTAAACGGGGTGGCACGTAGAATTCATGGAAATGAGGAGGCAGCAGGAAGTGTGTTTGTCACCTGCCTCAACAGGAACGGGCACGGGCAGATCATGATCCCTCTGCCCAAAAACACGACGTACTCTCTATTTCTATTTGCTGTTCTCTCTTTCACACTTTCTCACTCTCTGTCTTTCTCTCTCTCTTCACTCACTTTCTCTTGCTCATAAAATAAGAGATTGATGCAGCACAGAAGAAGGCTATTCGGCCCTTTGTGTCAGTGCTGTCTCTTCGAAAGAGCCATATAATTAGTTCTTCTTTCCTCCTCTTTCCCCAGACTCCTGTTTTTCTTTTCCTTTTCAAGTATTTGCTAAATTGCCTTTTGAATGATATTATTGAATCTGCTTCCACCATGTTTTCAGCCAGTGAATTCCAGATCCCAACAACTCGCTGTGGAAGAAAATTCTCCTCATTTCACCTCTGGTATTTTGTCAATTACCTTCAGTCTGTGTCTTCTTAATACTGAACTTTAGATTTTTGGATTTAGATATACAGCACTGGAACAGACCCTTCGGCCCACCGAGTCTGTGCCGACCATTAGCCACCCATTTACACTAATCCTGCACTAATCCCATATTCCTACCACATCCTCACCTGTCCCTATATTCCCTTACCACCTACCTATACTAGGGGCAATTTATAATGGCCAGTTTACCTATCAACCTGCAAGACTTTTGGCTGAGGGAGGAAACCCACAAACTCCACACAGGCAGTGCCTATGAGGCTGCAATGCTTACCACTGCGCCACTGTGCCAACCCTGTTTCTGACACTGGAAACAGTTTCACATTGATTACCTTATCAAAACCCTTCATAATTTTGAATGTTATATCAAATCTCCCCTTACCTATCACTGCTCTAATGAGAACAATCCCAGCGTTTCGAATCTATCCACGTAACTGTATTCGCAGATCCCTGGTACCATTCTCGTAATTCACCTCTGTATCTTCACTACGTCCTTGACATCCTTACCAATGTGTGGTGATCAGAATTGGACACAATTCTCCATCCGGGACCTAACCAATGATGTATAAATATCAGCATTTCCTCCTGAGTTTTATTACTCTGTGTCTCTCTCCCTAACACCAAGGACACTGCATGCTACTAACTAAGATCTGTGTGTTTACACCCTAGGTCTCTCTAATCATGCACTCACTCTATAATGGTACCATTTATTTTATATTTTTTTCTTCTCATACTTCCTACCCAAATGTCTCACTTCACATTTCAATGTGTTAAATTCCATCTGCCATGTTCCTGCCCATTTCATCAGTCAGTCTCTGTCCTCCTGAAGTCTGTTACTATCCTTCTCACTGTTTATTAACATTTCTGAGTTTCCTTCCATCTGAAAACTTGGACATTACCCCCTCTGTACACAAGCCCACTGCATTAGCATGCAACACCAGGGATCCCAACAGTCACCCTGGGGAACCCCACTGTGTACTTCGCTCCAGCTGAAAAGCAGCCATTATTCCCTACTCTCTGATACCTGTCACCTAACTAATTTCTTGCATGCTGGGATTGAAAAAGAAAAAAAAGGACTTCCATTTATGTAGCGCCTTTCATGACTACTGCATGTTCCAAAGCGATTTACAATCAACGTATACTTATAATGCCGACTCACTCTTGTAGTGTCGGAAACAGAGCAGCCAATTTTAGCACAGCAAGATCCCACAAGCAGCAACGTGATAATGACCAGATCTGTTTTAATGATGTTGCTTGATGGATAAATATTGTCCAGGCCACAGGGAATAAATCCCCTGATCTGCTGCTAAATAATCCCATAGGATCATTAGCATCCACCTGAGAGGGCAGATGGGGCCTTGGTTTAACGTTTCATTCCAAAGACTGCTCATCTGATAGCGTAATACTCCCTCAGTACTGTCGCTGCACTGTCAGCCTTGATTCTTGTGAAAAAGTCATTTCATGACACTTGATCCTGGAAGCTTGTGACTGAAAGTGGAGAGAGCTACAAACTGTGCCTCGGCTGACTTTGGCCCTTTAATCCCATGTGTTTCTTATTGGGTCACACGGCTGTTATATAGTACTTTATCAAACACCTTTTTAAACGATAGGAAAATTGTAAAAGTACAGGCAGGAAAAGTCATAGAAACATATAATAGCATTGCATGGAAGGGGGTCATTTGGTCTATGAAGTCTGTGCTGGCTCTTTTGCTGAGTTTCCAGTGAGTTCCACACCCTGGATCTTTCCCAGATCCTTGAACCTTTCCCCTTAATATCTAACCAAATCACTTTTTGAATCTACTTTTGAATCTGTATCCTTCAGCCTATCACAGAATAATTTGCAAATCCGAAACAGAAATTGCATTAAAATAATCCTCATGTCAACTCTGCTTCTTTTTTCCAATCACCATAAATCTATGTCCTCTGGTTAATGGCCCCTCATACATTAGAAACATTATATAATTTACATAAACCCTTCATGATGTTAAATATCCCTATCTTATCACCTTGTAAATGTCCCTGCTCCAAGGAAAACAATCCCAGCTACATAACTGTAATCTCGCATCCCTGGAAAAGTTCCAGTAAAACTCTTCTGTCCGTTCTCCAAGGTTTCATGTCCTTCCTAAAGTGTGGTTTCCAGTATTGGACACAATACTCCAGATGGAGCCGGACTAGTCTTTTCTATAGGGTTAACACAATATCCTGGCCAGTCTACTCTGTGTCTCTATTAATGAAGCCTCGGAATCTATTTGCTTTGTGAACTGTTTGTTAACCTGTCCAGCTACTTTCAAAGATTGCATACAAACACCTCAGGTCTCTCTGTTACTCTCAATATCTTTAAAGTTGTGCCATTCAGCTTGTATTATCCCTGGTCATTCATCTGCATGCAGCTCACCATCACCTTCTCAAGGGCAATTATGGATGGGCAATAAATGCTGGCCTAGTCAACGACACCCACATCCCATGAACGGATAATATATATCAAATCTTCCGACAATGTATCTCCTCACACATCTGCCATGCCAATTAAATATTAGGAAGACTGCAGCCGTTGTTTTCAAACCCCACGTCAAAAGTTTCCTAGCTAAAGACTGGAGCTCTCTCCTTGGCAACTGCCTGAGACTAAAGCAAACTGTTCACAACCTAGTTTCATAGTTGACGCTGCGACGAGCTTCCTGCTAAATATTACTAAAACAGCCTACTTACACTTCCGTATCATCACCCAACTTTGCCCCTCTCTCAGCTCTTCTGCTGATGAAACACTCCCCCTTGCCTGTGTTACCTGTAGACTCGACTAGTCCAACACACTCCTGGCTGGTCTCCCACATTCTACCCTCCATAACCCTGAGGTGATCCAATGCACTGCTGCCCATGTCCTAACTCACACCAAGTCCTGTTCACCCATTACCCCCTGGACTCACTGACCTACATTGGCTCCTGGTCAGCAACACCTCAATTTTAAAACTCTCAGCCTTCTTTTCAAATCCTTCATTATCTCACTCCTCCTTATCTGTGTAATCTCCTCCAGCCCGACAACCCTCCGAGATATCTGCACTCATCTATTTCTGGCCTCTTGAGCATCTCCGAGTTTAATTGCTCTACCATTGGTGGTCCTGCCTTCAGCTGCCGAGGCCCTACGCTCTGGAAGAGTAGAGCAGAACTTCCAGGTAGGAATTCCTGGAAGATAAATGTCAGTGAATTAAACACTAAAATAAAAGCAAAATATTACGGATGCTGAACACTGGAAATACTCAGCAGGTCTGGCAGCATCTGTGCAGAGAGAAACAGAGTTAATGTTTCAGATCTGTGCCCCTTCATCAGAACTGGTAAACGTTAGAAATGTAACAGTCTTTGAGCAAGTGAAAGAGGGGAAGGGGGAAGAAGAACAAGAAGGAAGGACTGTGATGGGACAGAGAGGGGATAGATTAAATTACAAACCCCATATTCCTACCAAACATCCCCAAATGTCCCTATCACCTACCTACATTAGTGACAATTTATAATGGCCAATTTACCTATCAACCTGCAAGTCTTTTGGCTTCTGGGAGGAAACCCATGCAAACACAGGGAGAACTGGCAAACTCTACACAGGCAGTACCCGGAATCGAACTCGGGTCCCTGAAGCTGTGAGGTTGCGGTGCTAACCACTGCACCACTGTGCCGCCCTTTACTGGGAAAGTTTATAATGGACTGGGCAGTATCACCCTGTTGAACCCCGTGATGTAAGTGAAATGTTTGATGCCCCAGAAAGTGGTTAGCAAATGTCCTTCACAAACAGAGTAAATCAGTTCAGTCCCACTGACAATTCTGGAGTCATTCACAATGGGGAGTAATTTCTCTTCATTTTCTCTACATAGGACAGCAGTCAGGCTTTTCACTGTGTCCACCACCTCCATGTTGAAAGTCTTGTCAGGGTTAGGTGAGATAAGACACGTTGCCTGGGCGACAGATTTCTTCAATTGTGTTACTGCATCTATGCTCTCTTCAGTCCAACCGGATTAAATCTGGTCATCATCACCATTAGTTAGTTCATAAAGAGGAGTCACAGTCTCTGCAAATCGAGGGATGAGGGTCCACTGATACCCCGCCAGCCTGAGGATATGACACAGGGCAGGACTTTGAGGTGGACAGGGGTAGATACTGGATGAGGGTCCACTGATACCCCAGCAGCCTGAGGATAGGACACAGGGCAGGACTTTGAGGTGGACAGGGGTAGAAACTGGATGGTCTCGGCCTGATGCTGGTGTGGGCTGATGCAGGATGATCTGACCTGGGCACGTAGAAAGGTGACACGGTCTTGCACCAGCTGGGCCTTACGTGGATGGTCTTTTAGTCCAGCTCCCAAACTAACTGCAGTAGTTCCTGTAAAAGGGTTAAATGTGTGGACACGGCCTGTGGTCATGAGAAGATCATCAACATATTGCAGCAAGCAGGAAGACTGTGAAAAGCTCAGAAGGGACCCGGCTACACGTTTGTTGAAAATAGTGGGGTTATTGTGGAACCCCTTGTGACAGACATGTCCAGGGGTACCTCTGGTCCCAGAAGTGAATGTGAATTTAATTTGTTTCTCTAGTTTTACTGGGATACTACAATAACCATTAGAGATATCCAGGGTGGAGAAGACAGCCCTGCCACTGAGAATCCGGGAGAGTAGGGTGGGTGTCTATCAGACAACTGGGTTCACGCAGGGTTGACTGAATTGAGTTTGTGGTGGTCAATAGTCAGTCACCAGCTGCCATCCGGCTTTCCAACCAGTCAAATCGGGCAGTTAGAAGGGAGCATGGCTTCGTGAACTACACCCTGGTATAACAATGACCTGATAGTGTCTGGAATGTATGATATAATCTCAGCTCGGTTAGAATACTGCTTCATGGATCATACAATGGTCAGTTAATTTCTTCGGGTCTCTCATGCTTGCACAGTCATCTTTATGGGTTGTGGATACACTCGACACGGACTCGAGAATCGCCTGTACCTCAGGGTGATCAGAGCTGTCTGGTTCCCACTCCTCTGAGATTTTAATCAGGAATATTGAGGTTACACTGGACACCACAGTAGGGGTAAGTTTTAATGTTCGACAATATACAAATATAGAGATAATCAATTACTGCTGATAACCTTTGAGCACATTACTGCCCAGTAGTCGCTGTCCATTATGCAGGATCATATAAAAGGGAGGTAGGACTTTGACATGAGCTGTGTTCCCTCTCCTACACCAATATAAGATCTGTTCCAGGGTCACAGATTAACCAAATGGAGGTTGAAGGGTTCAAGCAGTTTATTGAGGAGTAACAGTTCAAATACAGCACAAAATCAGAATAGACATAGTGGACATACGGCCTGTGGCAGGTGAGAAAGGCTTTCTGGCTATGGATCAAATGTAAGAAGCTATTATGAAAGACGTTATAGCAGGACACACGGAATAATTCAAGGTGATCAGGCAGAGTCAACATGCTTTTGTGAAACGGAAACCATGTTCAACCAATTTATTGAAGTTCTTTGAAGAAGTAACAGGTGCTGTGGATAAAGGGGAACTGGTGGATGTACTATACTTAGATTTCCAGAAGGGATTTCATAATGTGCCACATCAAAGTTCATTGCGGAATATAAAAGCTCATGGTGTAGGGGGCAACCTATTGGCATGGATAGAAGATTGGCTAGCTAACAGGAAACAGAGAGTAGGCTTAAATGGATCATTTTCTGTTTGGCAAGATGTAACGAGTGGTGTGTCACAGAGATCAGTGCGGGTGCCTTCGCTCTTTACAGTTTATATAAATCACTTGGATGAAGGGGCCAAAGGTATGTTTGCTAAATTTGCTGATGACAGAAACGTCGGTCGGACAGTATGTTGTGACATGGACACAAGTGAACCACAAAGGGGTAGATAGATTGAGTGATTGGGAAAAGATCTGGTAAATGGAGTATAATGTGGGAAAATATGAAATTGTCCATTTTGGCAGGAAGAATAAAAATTAAGCATATAATCACAATGGTGAGAGATTTCAGAGCTCTACCATCCAGGGGGAACTGAGAGTCCTTGTGTATGAATTGTAAAAGTTTAATATGTTCGTATTGCCAGTAATTAGGAAAACTAATATAATGTTATCGGCTGTTGCAGGAGGAATTGAATACAAATGTAGGGAGGTTATGTTTCAGTTATATAGGGAGACCACTTCTGGAAGACTGTTTGCAGTATTGGTCTACTCATTGAAGGACAGGTGGAAATGCATTCGAAGCAGTTCAGAGATGGTTTACTAGACTAATGCCTGGAATGGGGGTGTTGTCTAATGAGGAAAGGCTGCACAGGCTAGGCTGATGTCAGCTGGAGTTTAGAAGAGTCAGAGGCGACTTGATTGAAACTTATAAGATTCTGAGTGTGGGACAGAGCAAATGAGGCCAACAGAGAGAGAAAGAACGAGAGAGAGAGAGAGCTCAATTCAGCTGCTACTAAAAACCTCATCCATGCCTTTTTTATCTCGAGACTTGACTATTCCAACACACTCCTGGCTGGTCTCCCACATCCTACTCTCTGTAACCTGTGGTCATCCAAAACTCTGCTGCCAGCTTCTAATTTGCACCAAATTCTGTTCACCCAACATCCCTGTGCTCACTGACCTCCATTGGCTCTTGGTCCAGTAACACCTCAATTTTAATATTCTCACTCATGTGATCAAATCCCTTCATGTCCTCACCCCTCTGATTATCCCAATCCCCTGTTCATTTCCAATGTTCCTGAAACTTGTTCCTCTTAAAAATCTTTTTTCCAATTCCCGCTTAAAAGTGAGTTTCTTTCCCTCTGTCACTCTTCATATAACATAGAACATAGAGCATAGAACAGTACAGCACAGTACAGGCCCTTCGGCCCACAATGTTGTGCCGAACCTTTAACCTACTCTAAGATCAAACTAACTACCTACCCTTCATTCTACTATCATCCATGTACCGATCCAAGAGTCGCTTAAATGTCCCTAATGTATCTGCTTCTACTACCACCACTGGCAGCGCATTCCACGCACCCACCACTCTCGGTGTAAAGAACCTACCTCTGACATCTCCCTGAAACCTTCCTCCAGTCACCTTAAAATTATGCCCACTGGTGATAGCCCTTTCCACCTGGGAAAAAGTCTCTGACTATCCACTCTGTCTATGCCTCTCATTATCTTGTACCCCTCTGCCAAATCACCTCTCATCCTTCTTCGCTCCAATGAGAAAAGCCCTAGTTCCCTCAATCTTTCTTCGGAAGACATGCCCTCCAGTCCAGGCAACATCCTGGTAAATCTCCTCTGCACCCCCTCTAAAGCTTCCATACCCTTCCTATAATGAGGCGACCAGAACTGAATGCAATATTCCAAGTGTGGTCGAACCAGGGCCTTATAGAGCTGCAGCATAACCTCGCGGCTCTTAAACTCAATCCCCCTGTTAATGAAAGCCAACACACCATACGCCTTCTTAACAACCCTTTCAACTTGGATGGCAACTTTGAGCGATCTATGGACGTGGACCCCAAGATCCCTCTGTTCCTCCACACTACCAAAAACCCTGTCTTTAAGCCTGTATTCTACATTCAAATTCGACCTCCCAAAATGAATCACTTCACACGTTTCCAGGTTGAACTCCATCTGCCACGTCTCAGCCCAGCTCTGCATCCTGTCAATGTCCAGTTGCAACCTACAACAACCTTCCACACTATCCACAACTCCAGCAACCTTCGTGTCATCGGCAAACTTGCTAACCCAGCCTTCCACTTCCTCATCCAAGTCATTTATAAAAATCACAAAGAGCAGAGGTCCCAGAACAGATCCTTGTGGAACACCACTGGTCACCGAGCTCCATGCTGAATACTTTCCATCTACTAACACCCTCTGTATTCAATGGGCTGGACAATTTTGTATCCAGACAGCCGCAGTGTGGTCTTCCTGACCACACATTTCATCTCTCCTGCTCCACTCATGCTGTGGAAGCTTGGATCCATAAAATGGTGTGAGCTGCACTGCCGGTCACATCCAGCACATTGTACAGGACACCCAGGCTGGCCGGGGTGCTGGTGTCGGTGTAACGTGTGTGTGTCTGTAGTGTGAGGAGGGGTCTGAATATGATGTCGATCAGCCATTTCAGCAACTTTGATGTGCGTCTTTGAAACTTGGTCCTTGCATGTCTACTGACCGCCTGTGTTAGTCACTCTCAGCTGAACATACATTCAGCAGCACGAGGAACCCCCTCTAGTGTTATTTAAAAGGACCAGGCGTCCAACTTACAGGTGAGGGGCTTTTGACTTACTTCTGTTATTATAAAGTTAGTGGAGGTGCTGTGGATGGTTTTCTGGAGGTTGTGCTGTGAGCTGCTGCAGACATTCAGGGAGGAGAGAGCACTTGGTGACCCAACTCTGTACGATGAATGGGGACTGTAGTTACAGTGTCTCTGGGTCTGTAACATGATCAACAAATGGAGCAGAGGCTGCAGAGAGAGGGAAAGCTCTGGAAAAAAAGAGGAGGAAAGGTCTCTGCCCTACCCACCCTGGGTTTCCAAGAGCAAAAAGAGCAGTGGCCCTAATATTGAGCCCAGGGGAACACCACTGTATACTCCCATTGAGTCTGAACAACAACCTTTCACCACTTCTCTCTGTTTACTGTTCCTTAGTCAATGTTATATCCACACTGTCACTGTCCCTTTAATCCATCGGGTTCAGTTTTCCTAACCTGTCTATTGAATGTCATTTGATCGAACATCTTTTGAAAGTCCATATTTATAACTTCAATCACACCACCCTCATCAACCCTCTCCATTGTTTTATCAAAGAATTCCATCAAGTTTACCTCACCACCACCTCTCTCCACTCTTCCACTGTTGTTAAATTATCAGACTGCTTATCCGACACCCAGTACTGGATGAGCAGAAATTTCCTCCAATTAAATATTGGGAAGACTGAAGCAATTGTTATCACTCCCCACTCCAACTCTGTTCCCTTGCTATTGATCCCATCCCTCTTCCTGGTGACAGTCTGAGATTCAGACAATATGTTTACAACCTTGGTGTCACATTTGACCACAAAATGAGCTTTAACCTCATTTTCAGGGTATCATTACAACCGCCTATTTCCACCTCAGTAACATCGCCTGACTTCACCCCTGTCTCAGCCCATCTGCTGCTGAAACCTCATTCATGCCTTCGGCACCTCTCGATGTGACTATTCCAAATCACTCCTGGCTGATCTCCCATATCTACTCTCTGTAAACTTGAGGTCATCCAAAACTCTGCTGCCCATGTCTTAGCTCACACCAAGTCCTGTTTATATCTCACTGACCGACATTGGCTCCCAGTCAAGCAATATCTTGATTTTAAAATTCTCATCCTTGTTGTCATATCTCTCAATGGCCTCGCCCCTCCCTATCTCTGTAATCTCCTCCAGCTCCAGAACCCATCGAGACATCTGTGCTCCTCTAATTCTGGCCTCTTTTACATCCGTTATTTAAATCACTGCACCACTGGCGACCGTGCCTTCAGCTGCCGGGGCCCAAGCTGCAGTATCCTCCCTACACATCTCCGCCTCTGCACCTCTCCATCTCACTTTCCTCCTGTAAGACATTCCTTGAAACCTTCCTCTTTGGCGAAGCTGTTGGTCCTTTGACCTAATATCTCCTGTTGTATCTCAGTTCGCACTTTGCTTCATGATGCTCCTGTGAAGCACCTTGGGATGTTTCATAACATTAAAGGCAATATCTAAATATAAATTGTTGTTTTTGTTGTTGTTTGCCAGACATCAATAGTCTTTAGCATATCCAGGTTGCTAACCATTTACTATCCAATGTTTTTACAAGCAACAAGTATTTTTCTCTTGGGTTGTCACGTCTACAAATGTCCCCAGTCGTGACACTAGTCTGACTGGTCAGTAATTACAGCATTTATCGCATATCTCCTTTTTTAAACAGGATGTAAGATTTACAATCCTCCAATCCTCTGTCATCACACCCATATCCAATGAGGATTGGAAGATTCTGGCCAGTGCCTCTGCTATTTCCACCATTCCTTCCCTCAGAAACCCCAAAACATCCATTCAGACTGGGTAAGAGTTCCAGTTTATTGTGGTTCAAAAAGGTGTTGGATTGAAAGGTGTTAACAGAAACTGTTTGTTCAGTGACTGTAATTAATGTCAGTCTCCATGGACCCTGATTGTGTCACAGGAGGGTTTCCCTCTCCTATTAATATGGGACTCCTTTCGATGTGTCATCCCATACTGTCAGCGGGAGCATCACGCCCGGCACTCACAGGGATCAGCGGCTCCAGAGAGAGGGTGAGGATAGATCAGAATCTGAGAACAATGGGTCAGAATCTGAGAACAATGGATCAGAATCTGAGAACAGTAGATTGGAATGTTACAACAATGAGCAAGAGTTTATCCTCAGAACTTCACAATCTTTCTACACATTATGATCGGTTCTCATTAGACTTTCGCATCTACCTCGCACTTCGGATTGCTCAATACATTTATTATCCCATCCTCGCTCTTGTTGGTGTCCCTGGTTAGTATCTGTTTCCAGGTATTTATTCTGTAAACCATGTTTAACTGTATTATATTCCTGTAATTTACTCTACCCTCCTTGCTGCTGTTGTTAATCCCGGTGAATATCTCCAGTAATTACCTTGATTAACCATGTTTAACTGTATAATATTCCTGTAATTTACTCTGCCTTCCTTGCTGCTGTTGTTAATCCCGGTGAATATCTCCAGTAATTACCTTGATTAACCATGTTTAACTGCATTACTGCTCCTGTAATTTACTCTACCCTCCTTGCTGCTGTTGTTATTTCTGCTGAATCTCTATCTCCAGAAATCAGCTGTGTAAACCACTGCTAACGGTATTTCAGTTCTTGTAATTTACTCTCTCCTCTTTGCTGCTGATACTGTCTCTATTTCCAGCTAGGAGATCTGTAAACCCTGTTTACTGAAATACTGTTCTGGAACGTAAATTGTGGGAAGAGAGAAGACAGTGTCATTGGTCCATTGGTCTCCATCACAAACTCCATCCCCTATCTGTGAACCACAGAACCGATCCTGAGGCTGAACCAGACAGTTTACAACCTCTGTGTTCTATTTTTACCTTACTTGAGTTCATCTCCAAATTCTCTCCATCACCAACCCTGCCTACTACCACCTGAGTAATATCACCCGTCTCCACTTCTGCCTCAGCCCATCTGCTGCACAAACCCTCACATGTGCCTTTGTTAAATCCACACTTGACTATTCCGAATCTCTCCTGGTCACCCTCCCAGTTATAAACCTCCATAAACCACAGCCCATCCAGAACTCTGATGCCTGTATCCTAACTCACACCAAATCCCGATCACCCATCACCCCTGTGCTCACTGATTACAATGGCTCACGGTTTGGCAGCACCTTAATTTTAATATTCTCATTCTTGAGTCTGAATCCCTCCATGGCCTCACCACTCCATTAGTCCCATTCTCTTGTGCATTTCCCATATTTCTGCAAATAATATGCCTTCAATCTTTTCTCAATTCTCTTTTTAAAGTGAATTTCTTTCTCTCTGTATCTGTTCCTAGCCACGATTTTCAACTCCACAGAACCCACTCTTGCTCAGGGCGCAGAAGATGGGACCTAAAATGATGCGAACCACACAGCCGGCCACTTCTAGTGTGGTCAGCACAGTGTCCCATGGTGGGCAGTACACTTGTGTGGTCAGCACAGTGCCCAATGGCGGACAGAGCTCTAGTATGGTCAGCACAATGCCCCATGCCGGACAGGGCTCTAGTATGGTCAGCACAGTGCCCCATGCTGGACAGGGCTCTAGTATGGTCAGCACAATGCTCCATGCTGTACAGGGCTCCAGTATGGTCAGCACAATGCTCCATGCTGGACAGGGCTCTAGTATGGTCAGCACAATGCCCAATGGTGGACAATGCTCCAGTATGGTCAGCACAGTGCCCCATGCTGGACAGGGCTCTAGTATGGTCAGCACAATGCCCCATGCTGGACAGGGCTCTAGTATGGTCAGCACAATGCCCCATGCTGGACAGGGCTCTAGTATGGTCAGCACAATGCCCCATGCTGGACAATGCTCTAATATGGTAAGCACAATGCCCCATGCTGGACAGGGCTCGAGTATGGTCAGCACAATGCCCATGCTGGACAATGCTCTAGTATGGTAAGCACAATGCCCCATGCTGGATAGAGCTCTAGTATGGTCAGCAAAGTGCCCCATGCTGGACAGAGCTCTAGTATTATCAGCACAATGCCCCATGCTGGACAGAGCTCTAGTATGGTCAGCACAATGCCCCATGCTGGACAGTGCTCTAGTATGGTCAGCACAATGCCCCATGCTGGACAGGGCTCTAGTGTGGTCAGCACAGTGCCCCATGCTGGACAGGGCTCTAGTATGGTCAGCACAATGCCCCATGCTGGACAGGGCTCAAGTATGGTCAGCACAATGCCCCATGCTGGACAGGGCTCTAGTGTGGTCAGCACAGTGCCCCATGCTGGACAGAACTCTAGTATGGACAGCACAATGCCCCATGCTGGACAGGGCTCTAGTGTGGTCAGCACAGTGCCCCATGCTGGACAGGGCTCTAGTATGGTCAGCACAATGCCCCATGCTGGACAGAGCTCTAGCATGGTCAGCACAATGCCCCATGCTGGACAGAGCTCTAGTATGGTCAGCACAATGCCCCATGCTGGACAGGGCTCTAGTATGGTCAGCGCAATGTCCCATGCTGGTCAGGGCTCTAGTATGGTCAGCACAATGCCCCATGCTGGACAGAGCTCTAGTATGGTCAGCACAATGCCCCATGCTGGACAGGGCTTTAGTATGGTCAGCACAGTGCCCCATGCTGGACAGAGCTCTAGTATGGTCAGCACAATGCTCCATGCAGGCCAGGGCTCTAGTATGGTCAGCACAGTGCCCCATGCTGGACAGAGCTCTAGTATGGTCAGCACAATGCCCCATGCTGGACAGGGCTCCAGTATGGTCAGCACAGTGCCCCATGCTGGACAGGGCTCTTGTATGGTCAGCACAGTGCCCCATGCTGGACAGGGCACTAGTATGGTCAGCACAGTGCCCCATGCTGGACAGAGCTCTAGTATGGTCAGCACAATGCCCCATGCTGGACAGGGCTCCAGTATGGTCAGCACAGTGCCCCATGCTGGACAGAGCTCTAGTATGGTCAGCAAAATGCCCCATGCTGGACAGAGCTCCAGTATGGTCAGCACAATGCCCCATGCTGGACAGAGCTCTAGTATGGTCAGCACAATGCCCCATGCTGGACAGGGCTTTAGTATGGTCAGCACAATGCCCCATGCTGGACAGAGCTCTAGTATGGTCAGCACAATGCCCCATGCTGGACAGAGCTCTAGTATGGTCAGCACAATGCCCCATGCTGGACAGGGCTCCAGTATGGTCACCACAATGCCCCATGCTGGACAGGGCTCTAGTGTGGTCAGCACAATGCCCCATGCTGGACAGGGCCCGAGTTCTTTTTTTTTTACTTTTGGGCCTCCTTATCTCGAGAGACAATGGATATGCGCCTGGAGGTGGTCAGTGGTTTGTGAAGCAGCGCCTGGAGTGGCTATAAAGGCCAATTCTGGAGTGACAGGCTCTTCCACAGGTGCTGCAGAGAATTTTGTTTGTTGGGGCTGTTGCACAGTTGGCCACACTCTAGTGTGGTCAGCACAATGCCCCATGCTGGACAGGACTGTAGTGTGGTCAGCACAATTCCCCATGCTGGACAGGGCTCTAGTATTATCAGCTCAATGCCCCATGCTGGACAGGGCTCTAGTATGGTCAGCACAATGCCCCAAGCTGGACAGGGCTCTTGTATGGTCAGCACAATGCCCCATGCTGGACAGGGCTCTAGTATTACCAGCACAATGCCCCATGCTGGACAGGACTCTAGTGGTAGTGTGGTCAGCACAATTCCCCATGCTGGACAGGGCCCGAGTATGGTCAGCACAATGCCCCATGCTGGACAGGTCTCTAGTATCGTCAGCACAATGCCCCATGCTGGACAGGGCTCTTGTATGGTCAGCACAATGCCCCATGCTGGACAGGGCTCTAGTATGGTCAGCACAATGCCCCATGCTGGACAGGGCTCTAGTATGGTCAGCACAATGCCCCATGCTGGACAGGGCTCTAGTATTACCAGCACAATGCCCCATGCTGGACAGGACTCTAGTGTGGTCAGCTCAATGCCCCATGCTGGACAGGGCTCTAGTATTATCAGCACAGTGCCCCATGCTGGACAGAGCTCTAGTGTGGTCAGCACAATGCCCCATGCTGGACAGGACTGTAGTGTGGTCAGCACAATTCCCCATGCTGGACAGGGCTCTAGTATTATCAGCTCAATGCCCCATGCTGGACAGGGCTCTAGTATGGTCAGCACAATGCCCCATGCTGTACAGGGCTCTAGTATGGTCAGCACAATGCCCCATGCTGGACAGGGCTCTAGTCTGGTCAGCACAATGCCCCATGCTGTACAGGGCTCTAGTATTATCAGCACAGTGCCCCATGCTGGACAGGGCTCTAGTATGGTCAGCAAAATGCCCCATGCTGGACAGGGCTCTAGTATTATCAGCACAGTGCCCCATGCTGGACAGGGCTCTAGTATTATCAGCACAGTGCCCCATGCTGGACAGAGCTCTAGTATGGTCAGCACAGTGCCCCATGCTGGACAGGGCTCTAGTATGGTCAGCACAGTGCCCCATGCTGGACAGGGCTCTAGTATTATCAGCACAGTGCCCCATGCTGGACAGGGCTCTAGTATGGTCAGCACAATGCCCCATGCTGGACAGGGCTCTAGTATGGTCAGCACAGTGCCCCATGCTGGACAGGGCTCTCGTGTGGTCAGCACAGTGCCCCATGCTCGAAAGGGCTCTATTGTGGTCAGCACAATGCCCCATGCTGGACAGGGCTCTAATGTGGTCAGCCCAGTGCCCCATGCTGGACAGGGCTCTAGTATGGTCAGCACAATGCCGCATGCTGGACAGAGCTCTAGTGTGGTCAGCACAGTGCCCCATGCTGGACAGGGCTCTAGTATTATCAGCACAGTGCCCCATGCTGGACAGGGCTCTAGTATGGTCAGCACAGTGCCCCATGCTGGACAGGGCTCTAGTGTGGTCAGCACAGTGCCCCATGCTGGATAGGGCTCTATTGTGGTCAGCACAATGCCCCATGCTGGACAGGGCTCTAGTGTGGTCAGCACATTGCCCCATGCTGGACAGGGCTCGAGTATTATCAGCACAATGCCCCATGCTGGACAGAGCTCTAGTGTGGTCAGCACAGTGCCCCATGCTGGACAGGGCTCTAGTGTGGTCAGCACAATGCCCCATGCTGGACAGGGCTTTAGTATGGTCAGCACAGTGCCCCATGCTGGACAGGGCTCTAGTATGGTCAGCACAGTGACTCATGCTGGACAGGGCTCTAGTATTATCAGCACAGAGCCCCATACTGGACAGAGCTCTAGTGTGGTCAGCACAGTGCCCCATGCTGGACAGGGCTCTAGTGTGGTCAGCACAATGCCCCATGCTGGACAGGGCTTTAGTATGGTCAGCACAGTGCCCCATGCTGGACAGGGCTCGAGTGCGGTCTGCCCAGTGCGTCATGCTGGACAGGGCTCTAGTATTATCAGCACAGAGCCCCATGCTGGACAGGGCTCTAGTATGGTCAGCACAATGCCCCATGCTGGACAGGGCTTCAGTATGGTCAGCACAATGCCTCATGCTGGACAGGGATCTAGTATGGTCAGCACAGTGCCTCATGCTGGATAGGGCTCTAGTATGGTCAGCACAGTGCCTCATGCTAGACAGGGCTCTTGTATTATCAGCACAGAGCCCCATGCTGGTCAGGGCTCTAGTATGGTCAGCACAATGCCTCATGCTGGACAGGGCTCTAGTATGGTCAGCACAGTGCCTCATGCTGGACAGGGCTCTTGTATTATCAGCACAGAGCCCCATGCTGGACAGGGCTCTAGAGTGGTCAGCACAATGCCCCATGCTGGACAGGGCTCTAGAGTGGTCAGCACAGTGCCCCATGCTGGACAGGGCTCTAGAGTGGTCAGCACAATGCCCCATGCTGGACAGGGCTCTAGTGTGGTCAGCACAATGCCCCATGCTGGACAGGGCTCTAGTATGGTCAGCACAGTGCCCCATGCTGGACAGGGCTCTAGTATGGTCAGCCCTGTGCCTCATGCTGGACAGGGCTCTAGTATGGTCAGCACAGTGCCCCATGCTGAACAGGGCTCTCGAGTGGTCAGCACAGTGCCCCATGCTGGACAGGGCTCTAGTATGGTCAGCTATGTGCCTCATGCTGGACAGGGCTCTAGTATGGTCAGCACAGTGCCCCATGCTGAACAGGGCTCTCGAGTGGTCAGCACAGTGCCCCATGCTGGACAGGGCTCCAGCGTGTCATACTATGTTTGTGATACTCATGTGAGGATAGTTTTGAATGTGACTTCAATGTCCCAACCAGACAGCTTTGAGTACGTCTTTGAAATCAGGTCTCGGCATGACCACTGTCTGCTTGTGTTAGTCACTGTCAGCTGAATATACATTTAGCATCACAATGAATCCCCTCTAGTGTTATTTAAAAGGACCAGGCATCCGACCTACAGGTGAGGGGCTTTTGACTTACTTCTGCTGTTGTAAAGTCAGTGCAGGTGTTGTGGATGGGTTTCTAGAGGTTGTGTTGTGAGCTGCTGCAGACATTCAGGGAGGACAGAGGATTTGGTGACTCAACTCTGTCCGAGGTATGGGGACTGTAGTTACAGTGTCTCTGTATCTGTAACATGACCCACAAATGGAGCAGAGACTGCAGAGAGCGGAAGCTCTGTAAAGTAGGAGGAGGGGCTCTTCCCTACCCACCCCGGGTTTTCCAAGAGCTCTTTTCCTACCTACAATTAACCCAAGAGCAGTGTGTGAGGTGACTCTGATTCAATAAGGAGGTGGTCGCAGAGCTGTGTCACCTCCTGTAACACGACCTGTAGCCTCACGCCAGGGTGAGGACGGAGCTGTCAGTGGCCGTTAAGGTCAGTTTCATTGAAAGTCTATGTATCTGGTTCTTCCCAGGCAGGAGAAGTAGACACATACAGCATAGTCTCGTAGAAATCAATGGAGTCGTAGAGTCATGCACAACACAAAAGGAGGCCATCTCTCGCTGGAGTAATCCAGTCAGTGCCACTCCCAGCTCATTCCTCATATACCTGTAGGTTAACTTCATTCAGTTTCCTTTTGAAATCATTGATTGTCTCGGCTTCCACAACCCTCATGGGCAGTGAGTTCCAGCTCATTAACATCCACTGTGTAAAAAAGTTCTTCCTCATATTCCCCTCCATCTCTTACCCAAAAGCTTCCATCTGTGTCCCCTGGTCCGTGTTTCATCAGTTCATGGGAACAGTTTTTCCTTGTCTATCTTATCTTAGCCTATCATAATCTTGTACACCTCTATCAAATCTCTCTCAAATTCCTTTACTCCAGGGAGAACAACTCCATCTTCTCCAAACTCACTTTGTAACTAAACCCCCATCCCTGGAACCATTCTGTTAAATCTCCTCCGCACCCTCTCAGGGACCTTCACATCCTTCCGAGTGTGGTGACCAGAACTGGGCATAGTTCTCTAGTTGGGGCCTAACCAAATCTTTATAAAGTTTCAGCATAATTTCCCTGCTTTTGCATCTTTGCCCCTCATGATGAAGCCCAAGATCTGATATGTTTTGCCAAACATTCTCCTAATTTGTCCTGCCAAATTCACAGATCAATGCATTTGTAGCCACAAGTCCCTCTGTTCCTGCACAATCTTTAGAACTGTGTCATTAAGTCTATATTGCCTTCCTATTCCTTCTGACAAAATGCATCAGCTCACACTCCTCTGTATTAAATTCCACCTGCCACTTCTCTGTCCATTCTGCTAGCCTATCTATATCCTGTTGCAGGCAGTTTGTAACATCCTCACTGTTTACCACTCCTCCAAGATTGGTATCATCAGAAAACTGTGAAATTCTACTTTGTATTCCAAGAACCATGTCACTTATATATAAAGCAAAAGAAAAACTGTGGTCCTAACACTGACCCTTGGGGAAAATAACTGTCTACCATCTTCCAGTCTGAAAAACAACCATTTAACACATTTCTCTTTTTGCTCTCCTTTGCACAATTTTTGATCCAATTGGATGCTATTCCATGAGCTTCAATTTTGTTAACCAAACTTTTGTTTGGTTCTCCATCAAATACTTTCATAAAATCCATGTAGACAACATCCACCACATTCCCTTCATCAACCTTCTCTGATCATCGAAATAAATTCAATTCGCTTAGTCAAGCATAATCTGCCTTTTAGAAATCCGTGCTGACAATCCTTAATTAACTCAACCTCTCCAAGTGTGTGTCGTCCTTTTTCCCTGATTATTGTTTCTAAAACCTTCCTCACAACTGATTTTAAACTAACTGACCAGTAGTTACCAGGCCTGTGTATTGTCCATTTATAATTCTGGGAGGTGAGGGTGGCCATCTTTGTCATCATTTTCTCCCTCAGCAGGCAGAAGCACGATGAGAGATCCCGTGGATTTGTCAGGATAGCGGGATTCCTGATGGTGTCCGTGGCTCTGACGGGCCCCCATGTCAACGGGGAGAGGTACAGGAACTGAAAGAACTCTCACTCCATTAATGCACAGTTGGTGTCTGAGCATGCCCAGTCCATCATGTTGGTGAATGTCCTCTATCCTGGCAGCAGCCACCATACCTTCATTCTGAAGCAGTCAACCAGTCCCAACACTGCGGGTCTCCATGCAGAACCAGAATGCGACTCCTCGGAGACAAGGAAAACCCCCTCTAGACACAGCTCGTGTTTCTACACCCCCAAACCACATCCCACCACCAACCAACCTCACACAATTAACATGTGTATAACGTGAGCAATGAAGTCACCAGGAACATGGTGGAACTGGCCATCGGTGTGATGAAGCAATGCTTCTGACGTCTGATCCGCTCGGGGTGAGCCCTCCAGTACACACTGGAGCAGGTGTCCAAGTTCATGCTGTTCTGATGCACCCTTCATATCATCACCATCATGAGGACACAGGCATTGGCACCAGGAATCCGCAGGCTACCTCAGGAGGAGGAGGAGGCAGGGAGGATACTTCCTGGATGCCTTCGACCCTGACAGGCTGTCGGAGAGTCCCTGCTAAGATTCCGGTTCCCATAGGATAACTTCCCTTTCCCAACACGGATCCCCCATTCTCCACCATTACACCCATCTGAGATGCCCCATCACTGTGTTATTACAGCACAAAAGGAACTATTCAGTCCGACGTGTCTGCATCGCCTCTCCGAATGAGCAATTCACCTACTCCCATTCCCTGTCTTCTTCCATCAACGCTGCACATTCTTCCTTCTAATACACCAGTTTATTCAGCTTTAGCATGTTTTTGATGTGGTCACCCAACAGCTGAAAATTATGCAGGGAGAGAGGGAATGGGTGATCCCCAGACAGTCCAAAAGAATCAGGCAGGTAGTGCTGCAAACCCTTGAGTGCATCTCACTCTCCAACAGGTATTCAGTTCAGACCACTGAGGAAAGTGATGCTTCACCTGGGGAGTGCAGCCAGAGCCAAGTCCGTGTCAACACGGGTGGCTGAGCTGCAGAGCGGGGTCGAGGGATGACTGGAAGAGCCATAGTGATCAATAGTCAGGGGAACAGGGAGGCGTTTATGTGGCCACAGACGTGAATCGAGGATGGTGTCATGCTTGTCTGGTTCCAAGGACAAGGATGTCACTGAGCGACTGCAGAGCATCTTGAAGGAGAAGGTGAACAGCCAGCTGTCATGGTCCACATCGGAACCAGCGACAAAGGTAGAAAGAGGAATGTCGTCCTGCAGTCAGAATTTATGGAGCGAGGGAAGAAATAGGCCAGCAGGACCTCAAAGTGGTAACTTCTGGATTACTCCCAGTGCCATGCACAACTGAGTATAGAAATAGAAAACGAAGACAGATGAATGTGTGGCTGGGAAGATGGTGCAGGAGGGAGAGCTTCAGATTCCTGGGACATTGGGACCAGCTTTGGATTAGATGGGACCTGTACAGGCCGGACTGGTTGCACCTGATCGGAGACGGGACTGGGTTACTTGCAGAACGTTTTGCGAGTGCTGTCGGGGAGGGTTTAAACTAGTTTTGCAGGGGGATGGGGACCTGAGGGTAGAATCAGTAGGGACAAAACCTGAAACGAAAATAGAAGGCAGAAAATTAATGGATGAGTCCAGGAGACAGAGGAAAAGAGGGTTAGAATTCCTTTTTAAAAGAGGTTGGCAGTGCTCAATGGTATCTATTTCAATGCAAGGAGTATAGCAAATAAAGTAGATGAGCTGAGGGCACAGATAGACAGGTCGCAGTATGATATCATAGCTATTACAGAAACATGGTTTAAGGAGGGACAGGAATGGCAGCTCAACGTTCCTGGTTACAGGCTTTTCAGACACGATAGGGAGGGGGATAAGAACGGAGGGGAAGTGGCAATTTCGGTCAAGGAATCTATTGCAGCTGTGAGGAGGGATGATATGTTGGAAGGTTCATCAAATGAGACCATATGGATTGAGCTAAGGAACCAGAAAGGGACAATCACACTGCTGGGAATGTGATCCCGACAGCCAAATAGTTAGAGGGAGATAGAAGATCGGATATGTAGGCAAGACTCTGAGAAGTGCAAGAACAATCGGACAGGAATAGTAGGGGATTTTCATTACCCCAATATTAACTGCGATAATTTTAGTATGAAAATAATTGAGGGAGCAGAAATCTTGAGGTGCATTCAGGAGAACGTTTTTGACCAGGATGTAACAAGTTCAACAAGAGAGGGTGCGTTTTTAGACATTGTTTTAGGAAATGAAGATGGGCAGGTGGAGGAGTGACAGTCGGGGAGCATTTTGGTGGGAGTTATCATAATTCAGTTAGTTTTAACTGAATTATGGGACAGGACAAGAGATATATCAGCAGTTAGAGTTCTCAATGGGGAAAGTTGTACCCCAGGGTGTTCAACTGAGGAAACAGCTGTTTGAAGGTAATTCAGTCTCAGAGCAGTGGGAGGCATTCAAAGGGGAGATTCCAGAGGTTCAAGATAAACATGTTCCCACAAAAAAAAAAGGGTGAGGCGGCCAAATCTCGAGTCCCATGGATGTCAAGGAGCCGACACGGTAGGATAACGCAGAAAAGCAAAGCTTATGTCCGACACTGAGAACTCAATACTGCAGAAAGCCGAGAGGAGTATAGAAAGAGGAGGCGTCAAATCAAAAAGGAAAATAGGAAAGGAAAGAGAGGGCATGAAAGAATATTGGCAAGCAAAATCAAGGTGAACGCAAAGATGTTTTCTCAATACATTACGAGTAAGAGGATAACTAAGGGGAGAGTAGGCCCCATAGTAGATCAGAAAGGTAACCTTTGTATAAGGGTGAAAGATATTGGACTAGTTCCGATTGAGCACTTTGCGTATGTCTTCAGAAAAGAGGGGGGATTTAGATATTGTCGTTCGGAGAAAAAGTGTGAATTATTGGATAGAATAAACATAGGGAGAGAGGAAGTATTAATGGGATTAGCATCCTTGAAAGTTGATAAATCACCACAGCCGGATGAAATGTACCCCAGGCTGTTCAAAGAAGTAAGAAATGAAATAGCAGAGGGTCTGCCTACCATCATTTCCCTATCTCACTAGATACAGTTGTTGTGCCGGAGTATTGGAGAATTGCTCACATTGTACCTCTGTTTAAAAAGGGAGCGAAGGATAATCTGAATAATTACAGGCTAGTCAGTATAACATCAGTCGTGGGCAAATTATTGGAATCTATTCTGAGAGACGGGATAAACTGTCACTTAGAGAGGCACAGGTTTATCAAGGATAGTCAGCATGGATTTGTTAAGGGACGCTCTTGTTTAACCAAATTGATCGAATTTTTTGAAGATGTTACAGGGAATATAGATGAGGGGAGTGCAGTTGATGTGATCGACATGGATATTAGCAAGGCTTCTGACAAGCTCCCACCTGAAAGATTGGTTCAAAAAATAAAATCCCATGGCGTCCAGAGAAATGCAGCAAGGCGGATACAAAATTGGCTCAGTGGCAGGAAACAAAGGGTAATTTATTGACAAGTATTTTTGCGACTGGAGGACTGTTTCCAGTGTCATTCCACAGGGCTCAGTAATGGGTCCCCTGCTTTTTGTGGTCTATATTAAAGATTTAGATGTAAATGTAGTGGGTATGATCAAGACGTTTGCAGACGACACAAAGATTGGCCATGCGGTGGATAGCGAGAAGGATAGCTGTCGGCTGCAGGAAGATATTGATGGTCTGGTCAGATGGGCAGAAAAATGGGATTCAACCTGGTTAAGTCCGAGGTGATGCAATTGGGAAGCTCAACCAAGCAAAGGAATACACGATTACTAGGACAATACTGAGAAGTGTAGAGGAAGTAAGGGACTTTGGAGTGAATGCCCACGTATCCCTGAAGATACCTGGACAGGTCAATAAGGCAGTTAAGAAGGCATATGGAATCCTTTCCTTTATCAACCGAGGTATAGAATGAAAGAGCTGGGAGGTTATGCTGGAACTGTCTTAATCATTGGTTAGGCCACAACTTGAATACTGTGTGCAGTTCTGGTCACAGAAAGGATATAATTGCACTGGAGAGGGTACACAGGAGATTTACGAGGATGTTGCCAGGAATGGAAAAATGCAACTGAGAGGAAGTATTGGATCGGCTGGGGTTGTTCTCCATGGAACAGAGAAGGCTGAGGGGCGATCTGATTGAAATGAACAACATTTTGCGGGGCCTGGACAGAGTGGAGGTGAAGAGTCTATTCACATTATCAGAAAGATCAGTGACTGGGGGACATAGATTTAAAGTGATTGGTAGAAATATCAGAAGGGAGTCGAGGAAAAACATGTTCACCCAGAAATACAAAATTGCCTCAGTGACAGGAAGCAAAGGGTAATTGTTGACGGGTATTGACTGGAGGACTGTTTCCAGTGGTTTTCCACGGGGCTCGGTACTGGGTGCCCTGATTTTAGTGGGGATCTGGAACTCACTTCCTGAAAGGATGGTTGAGGCAGAAACCCTCTACTCATTCAAAAAGAGCCTGGATGTGAACCTCAAATGTCATAATCTGCAGGGCTAGGGATCAAATGCTGGATTAGAATAGGTGGATAATTTTTCAGCTGGCACAGACACGATGGGCCAAGTGGCCTCTTTCTGTGCCTTAAACTTTCTACGATTCTATGATTCTATCACACGAAGCACGCTATCCTCGTTAACACTCACAATTATGTCAACAAACTATCAAGATGATCAGAAATGATTTTCCATGAAGCTATCCGTGCTACTCGCCATTTATTAAGACATGATTTTACAAGCAAGAAATATTTTTGTGCTGGGTTATGGCCTCAACAATTTTCCAAGAATCAGCATTGGACTGATAGTTACAGGGCTTATCCAACCTCTCCATTTTTAAACAGGGTGTAACATTTACAGCCCTCCAGTTCTCTGGCATCTTTTTTTATTCATTCATGGGATGTGGACATCGCTGGATAAGCCAGCATTTATTGTCCATCCCTAATTGCCCTTGCTAACGTGGTGGTGAGCTGCCTTCATGAACCACTGCAGTCCACGTGGGGTAGGTACACTCACAGTTCTGTTAGGAAGGAGTTCAAGTATTTTGACCCAGTGAAAGAGAAGGAACAGTGATATAGTTCCAAGTCAGGATGATGTCTGGCTTCGAGGGGAACTTGCAGGTGCTGGTGTTTCCATACATCTGCTGCCCTTGTCCTTCTATGTGACAGAGGTTGTGTGTTTGGAAGATGCTGTCTAAGTAGACTTGGTGCGTTGCTGCAGTGCATCTTGTAGATGGTACACACTGCTGCCTCTTTGCGTTGGTGGTGAAGATAGTGAATGTTGTGGATGGGGTGCCAATCAAGTGCTGCTTTGTCCAGTCCAGGCCCTGAGACTTATATATATATACACACACACACCACAGTCCAGGCCCTGATACTTATATATATACACACACACCACAGTCCAGGCCCTGATACTTATATATATATATATATATATACACACACACCACAGCAAGGCCCTGATACTTACATATATACACACACACCACAGTCCAGGCCCTGAGAATTATATATATACACAGACACCGCAGTCCAGGCCCTGATACTTATATATATACACATCCACACCACAGTCCTGGCCCTGATACTTATATATATATATACACACACACACCACAGTCCAGGCCCTGATACTTATATATATATATATATACACACACACACCACAGTCCAGGCCCTGATACTTATATATATATACACACACACACCACAGTCCAGGCCCTGATACTTATATAGATACACACACAAACACCACCGTCCAGGCCCTGATACTTATATATATACACACACACCACAGTCCAGACCCTGATACTTATATATATATACACACACACCACAGTCCAGGCCCTGATACTTATATGGATACACACACAAACACCACCGTCCAGGCCCTGATACTTATATATATACACACACACCACAGTCCAGGCCCTGATACTTATATATATATATATACACACACACCACAGTCCAGACCCTGATACTTATATATATACACAAACACCACAGTCCAGGCCCTGATACTTATATATATACACACACACCACAGTCCAGGCCCTGATACTTATATATATATATATACACACACACCACAGCAAGGCCCTGATACTTATATATATACACACACACACCACAGTCCAGGCCCTGAGAATTATATATATACACAGACACCGCAGTCCAGGCCCTGATACTTATATATATACACATCCACACCACAGTCCTGGCCCTGATACTTATATATATACACACACACACCACAGTCCCGGCCCTGATACTTATATATATACACACACACACCACAGTCCAGGCCCTGATACTTATATATATACACACACACCACAGTCCAGGCCCTGATACTTATATAGATACACACACAAACACCACCGTCCAGCCCCTGATACTTATATATATACACACACACCACAGTCCAGGCCCTGATACTTATATATATATATCTGAACACACACCACAGTCCAGACCCTGATACTTATATATATACACAAACACCACAGTCCAGGCCCTGAGACTTATATATATACACACACACACCACAGTCCAGGCCCTGAGACTTATATATATATACACACACACACCACAGTCCAGGCCCTGATACTTATATATACACACACACACCACAGTCCAGGCCCTGATACTTATATATATATATATATACACACACACCACAGCAAGGCCCTGATACTTATATATATATACACACACACACCACAGTCCAGGCCCTGAGAATTATATATACACACAGACACCGCAGTCCAGGCCCTGATACTTATATATATACACATCCACACCACAGTCCTGGCCCTGATACTTATATATATACACACACACCACAGTCCAGGCCCTGATACTTATATATATACACACACACACCACAGTCCAGGCCCTGAGACTTATATATATATATACACAGACACACCACAGTCCAGGCCCTGATACTTAGATAAATATATACACACAAACACCAAAGTCCAGACCCTGAGACTTATATATATATATATATGCCCAAACACCACAGTCCAGACCCTGATACTTATATATATACACACACACCACAGTCCAGGCCCTGATACTTATATAGATACACACACAAACACCACAGTCCAGGCCCTGATACTTATATAGATACACACACACCACAGTCCAGGCACTGATACATATATATATACACACACACCACAGTCCAGGCCCTGATACTTATATATATACACAAACACCACAGTCCAGACCCTTTTACTTATATATATATACACACACACACCACAGTCCAGACCCTGATACTTATATATATATATACAAACACACACAACAGTCCAGGCCCTGATACTTATATATATCTATATACACACACACCACAGTCCAGGCCCTGATACTTATATATATATATACACACACACACCACAGTCCAGGCCCTGATACTTATATATATATACACACACACCACAGTCCAGGCCCTGATAATTATATATATACACACACAAACACCACAGTCCAGGCCCTGATACTTATATATATATACACAAACACCACAGTCCAGTCCCTGATACTTATATATCTACACACACACCACAGTCCAGACCTGATACTTATATATATATATATATACTCACACCACAGTCCAGGCCCTGATACTTATATATTTACACACACACAAACACCACAGTCCAGGTCATGATACTTACATATATACACACACACAAACACCACAGTCCAGGCCCTGATACTTATATATATACATACACAAACACCACAGTCCAGACACTGATACTTATATATATACACAAACACCACAGTCCAGACCCTGATACTTATATATATATATACACAAACACCACAGTCGAGGCCCTGAGACTTATATATATATATATATATACACACACAAACAGCACAGTCCAGGCCCTGAGACTTCTATATATATTCACACACAAACACCACAGTCCAGACCCTGATACTTATATATATACACACACACCACAGTCCAGGCCCTGATACTTATATAGATACACACACAAACACCACCGTCCAGGCCCTGATACTTATATATATACACACACACCACAGTCCAGGCCCTGATACTTATATATATATATACACACACACCACAGTCCAGGCCCTGATACTTATATATATATACACACACACCACAGTCCAGGCCCTGATAATTATATATATATATATACACAAACACCACAGTCCAGGCCCTGATACTTATATATATATACACAAACACCACAGTCCAGGCCCTGATACTTATATATATATACACAAACACCACAGTCCAGGCCCTGATACTTATATATTTATACACACACCACAGTCCAGACCCTGATACTTATATATATATATACTCACACCACAGTCCAGGCCCTGATACTTATATATATACACACACACAAACACCACAGTCCAGGCCATGATACTTATATATATACACACACAAACACCACAGTCCAGGCCCTGATACTTATATATATACATACACAAACACCACAGTCCAGACCCTGATACTTATATATACACACAAACACCACAGTCCAGGCCCAGAGACTTATATATATATATACACACAAACACCACAGTCCAGACCCTGATACTGATATATATATATACACACACACCACAGTCCAGGCCCTGATACTTATATAGATACACACACAAACACCACCGTCCAGGCCCTGATACTTATATATATACACACACACCACAGTCCAGGCCCTGATACTTATATATATACACAAACACCACAGTCCAGGCCCTGAGACTTATATATATATATACACACACACACCACAGTCCAGGCCCTGAGACTTATATATATATATACACACACACACCACAGTCCAGGCCCTGATACTTATATATATATACACACACACCACAGTCCAGGCCCTGATACTTATATATATATACACACACACCACAGTCCAGGCCCTGATACTTATATATATATATATACACACACACCACAGCAAGGCCCTGATACTTACATATATACACACACACCACAGTCCAGGCCCTGAGAATTATATATATACACAGACACCGCAGTCCAGGCCCTGATACTTATATATATACACATCCACACCACAGTCCTGGCCCTGATACTTATATATATACACACACACCACAGTCCAGGCCCTGATACTTATATGGATACACACACACACCACAGTCCAGGCCCTGATACTTATATAGATACACACACAAAAACCACCGTCCAGGCCCTGATACTTATATATATACACACACACCACAGTCCAGACCCTGATACTTATATATATATACACACACACCACAGTCCAGGCCCTGATACTTATATGGATACACACACAAACACCACCGTCCAGGCCCTGATACTTATATATATATACACACACACCACAGTCCAGGCCCTGATACTTATATATATATATATAAACACACACCACAGTCCAGACCCTGATACTTATATATATACACAAACACCACAGTCCAGGCCCTGAGACTTATATATATACACACACACTCCACAGTCCAGGCCCTGAGACTTATATATATATATACACACACACCACAGTATAGGCCCTGATACTTATATATATACACACACACCACAGTCCAGGCCCTGATACTTATATATATATATATATACACACACACCACAGCAAGGCCCTGATACTTATATATATACACACACACACCACAGTCCAGGCCCTGAGAATTATATATATACACAGACACCGCAGTCCAGGCCCTGATACTTATATATATACACATCCACACCACAGTCCTGGCCCTGATACTTATATATATACACACACACACCACAGTCCCGGCCCTGATACTTATATATATACACACACACACCACAGTCCAGGCCCTGATACTTATATATATACACACACACCACAGTCCAGGCCCTGATACTTATATAGATACACACACAAACACCACCGTCCAGCCCCTGATACTTATAGAAATACACACACACCACAGTCCAGGCCCTGATACTTATATATATATATCTAAACACACACCACAGTCCAGACCCTGATACTTATATATATACACAAACACCACAGTCCAGGCCCTGTGACTTATATATATACACACACACACCACAGTCCAGGCCCTGAGACTTATATATATATACACACACACACCACAGTCCAGGCCCTGATACTTATATATATACACACACACCACAGTCCAGGCCCTGATACTTATATATATATATACACACACACCACAGCAAGGCCCTGAGAATTATATATATACACAGACACCGCAGTCCAGGCCCTGATACTTATATATATACACATCCACACCACAGTCCTGGCCCTGATACTTATATATATACACACACACCACAGTCCAGGCCCTGATACTTATATATATACACACACACACCACAGTCCAGGCCCTGATACTTATATATATACACACACACACACCACAGTCCAGGCCCTGAGACTTATATATATATACACAGACACACCACAGTCCAGGCCCTGATACTTAGATAAATATATACACACAAACTCCAAAGTCCAGACCCTGAGACTTATATATATATATATATATGCCCAAACACCACAGTCCAGACCCTGATACTTATATATATGCACACACACCACAGTCCAGGCCCTGATACTTATATAGATACACACGCAAACACCACAGTCCAGGCCCTGATACTTATATATATACACACACACCACAGTCCAGGCCCTGATACATATATATATACACACACACCACAGTCCAGGCCCTGATACTTATATATATACACAAACACCACAGTCCAGACCCTTTTACTTATATATATATACACACACACACCACAGTCCAGACCCTGATACTTATATATATATACAAACACACACAACAGTCCAGGCCCTGATACTTATATATATCTATATACACACACACCACAGTCCAGGCCCTGATACTTATATATATATATACACACACACACACCACAGTCCAGGCCCTGATACTTATATATATATACACACACACCACAGTCCAGGCCCTGATAATTATATATATACACAAACACCACAGTCCAGACCCTGATACTTATATATATATATACACAAACACCACAGTCCAGACCCTGATACTTATATATATATATACACAAACACCACAGTCGAGGCCCTGAGACTTATATATATACACAAACACCACAGTCCAGACCCTGATACTTATATATATATACACACACACCACAGTCCAGGCCCTGATACTTATATAGATACACACACAAACACCACCGTCCAGGCCCTGATACTTATATATATACACACACACCACAGTCCAGGCCCTGATACTTATATATATATATATATATACACACACCACAGTCCAGACCCTGATACTTATATATATACACAAACACCACAGTCCAGGCCCTGATACTTATATATATATACACACACACCACAGTCCAGGCCCTGATACTTATATATATATATATATACACACACACCACAGCAAGGCCCTGATACTTATATATATACACACACACACCACAGTCCAGGCCCTGAGAATTATATATATACACAAACACCACAGTCCAGGCCCTGATACTTATATATATATATACACAAACACCACAGTCCAGTCCCTGATACTTATATATCTACACACACACCACAGTCCAGACCCTGATACTTATATATATATATATACTCACACCACAGTCCAGGCCCTGATACTTATATATTTACACACACACAAACACCACAGTCCAGGTCATGATACTTACATATATACACACACACAAACACCACAGTCCAGGCCCTGATACTTATATATATACATACACAAACACCACAGTCCAGACCCTGATACTTATATATATACACAAACACCACAGTCCAGACCCTGATACTTATATATATATATACACAAACACCACAGTCGAGGCCCTGAGACTTATATATATACACACACACCACAGTCCAGGCCCTGATACTTATATATATATATAAACACACACCACAGTCCAGACACTGATACTTATATATATACACACACACCACAGTCCAGGCCCTGATACTTATATATATATATATATATACACACACACCACAGCAAGGCCCTGATACTTATATATATACACACACACACCACAGTCCAGGCCCTGAGAATTATATATATACACACACACCACAGTCCAGGCCCTGATACTTATATATATACACACACACACCACAGTCCAGGCCCTGAGACTTCTTTATATATACACACACACACCACAGTCCAGGCCCTGATACTTAGATAAATATATACGCACAAACACCAAAGTCCAGACCCTGATACTTATATATATACACAAACACCACAGTCCAGGCCCTGAGACTTATATATATGCACAAACACCACAGTCCAGGCCCTGAGACTTATATATATATATATACACACAAACACCACAGTCCAGACCCTGATACTTATATATATACACACACACCACAGTCCAGGCCCTGATACTTATATAGATACACACACAAACACCACAGTCCAGGCCCTGATACTTATATATATACACACACACCACAGTCCAGGCCCTGATACTTATATATATACACACACACCACAGTCCAGGCCCTGATACTTATATATATACACAAACACCACAGTCCAGACCCTGATACTTATATATATATATACACACACACACCACAGTCCAGACCCTGATACTTATATATATATACAAACACACACCACAGTCCAGGCCCTGATACTTATATATATATATACACACACACCACAGTCCAGGCCCTGATACTTATATATATATATATACACACACACACCACAGTCCAGGCCCTGATACTTCTATATATATATACACACACACCACAGTCCAGGCCCTGATACTTATATAGATGCACACACAAACACCACCGTCCAGGCCCTGATACTTATATATATACACACACACCACAGTCCAGGCCCTGATACTTATATATATACACACACCACAGTCCAGGCCCTGAGACTTATATATATACACACACACCACAGTCCAGGCCCTGAGACTTATATAGATACACACACACACACCACAGTCCAGGCCCTGATGCTTATATATATATATATATACACACACCACAGTCCAGACCCTGATACTTATATATATACACACACACCACAGTCCAGGCCCTGATACTTATATATACACACACACACCACAGTCCAGGCCCTGATACTTATATATATATGTATACACACAAACACCACAGTCCAGACCCTGATACTTATATATACACACACACACCACAGTCCAGGCCCTGATACTTATATATATATGTATACACACAAACACCACAGTCCAGACCCTGATACTTATATATATACACACACACCACAGTCCAGGCCCTGATACTTATATATAAACACAAACACCACAGTCCAGGCACTGAGACTTATATATATACACACACACACCACAGTCCAGGCCCTGAGACTTATATATATTTACACACACACACCACAGTCCAGGCCCTGATACTTTATATATATATATACACACACAAACACCAAAGTCCAGACCCTGATACTTATATATACACACAAAAACACCACAGTCCAGACCCTGATACTTATATATATACACACACACCACAGTCCAGGCCCTGATACTTATTTAGATACACACACAAACACCACAGTCCAGGCCCTGATACTTATATATATACACACAGAAACACCACAGTCCAGGCCCTGATACTTATATATATATACACACACACCACAGTCCAGGCCCAGATACTTATATAGATACACACAGAAACACCACAGTCCAGGCCCTGATACTTATATATATATACACACACACGACAGTCCAGGCCCTGATACTTATATATATACACACACACCACAGTCCAGGCCCTGATACTTATATATATATATACACACACCACAGTCCAGGCCCTGATACTTATATATATATATATACACACACCACAGTCCAGGCCCAGATACTTATATATATATACACACACACCACAGTCCAGGCCCTGATACTTATATATATATATATATATAAACACACACCACAGTCCAGGCCCTGATACTTATATAGATACACACACAAACACCACAGTCCAGGCCCTGATACTTATATATATATATACACACACCACAGTCCAGACCCTAATACTTATATATATACACAAACACCACTGTCCAGACCCTGATACTTATATATATACACACACACCACAGTCCAGGCCCTGATACTTATATATATATATATATACACACACCACAGTCCAGACCCTGATACTTATATATATACACACACACCACAGTCCAGGCCCTGATACTTATATATATATATACACACACCACAGTCCATACCCTGATACTTATATATATATACACAAACACCACAGTCCAGACCCTGATACATATATATACACACACACACCACAGTCCAGGCCCTGATACTTATATATATATACACACACCACAGTCCAGACCCTGATACTTATATATATACACAAACACCACAGTCCAGACCCTGATACTTATATATACACACACACACCACAGTCCAGACCCTAATACTTATATATATACACACAAACACCACTGTCCAGACCCTGATACTTATATATATACACACACACCACAGTCCAGGCCCTGATACTTATTTAGATACACACACAAACACCACAGTCCAGGCCCTGATACTTATATATATACACACAGAAACACCACAGTCCAGGCCCTGATATATATATATATACACACACCACAGTCCAGGCCCTGATACTTATATATATACACAAACACCACAGTCCAGGCCCTGATATATATATATATACACACACCACAGTCCAGACCCTGATACTTATATATATACACACACACACCACAGTCCACGCCCTGATACTTATATATATACACATACAAACACCTCAGTCCAGGCCCTGATACTTATATATAGACACACACACACACCACAGTCCAGGCCCTGATACTTACATATATACACACACAAACACCACAGTCCAGGCCCTGAGACTTATATATATACACACACAAACACCACAGTCCAGGCCCTGATACTTATATATATACACACACACACACCACAGTCCAGGCCCTGATACTTATATATATACACACACACACACCACAGTCCAGGCCCTGATACTTGTATATATACACACAACAAACACCACAGTCCAGGCCCTGATACTTATATATATACACACACACACACCACAGTCCAGGCCCTGATACTTATATATATACACATACAAACACCACAGTGCAGACCCTGATACTTATATATATATACACACACACACCACAGTCCAGACCCTGATACTTATATATATATACAAACACACACCACAGTCCAGGCCCTGATACTTATATATATATATATATACACACACACCACAGTCCAGGCCCTGATACTTATATATATATACACACACGCACACCACAGTCCAGGCCCTGATACTTATATATATATACACACACACACCACAGTCCAGGCCCTGATACTTATATATATATACACACACGCACACCACAGTCCAGGCCCTGATACTTATATATATATATACACACACACCACAGTCCAGGCCCTGATACTTATATATATATACACAAACACCACAGTCCAGGCCCTGATACTTATATATCTACACACACACCACAGTCCAGACCCTGATACTTATATATATATACTCACACCACAGTCCAGGCCCTGATACTTATATATATACACACACACAAACACCACAGTCCAGGTCATGATACTTATATATATACACACACAAACACCACAGTCCAGGCCCTGATACTTATATATATACACACACAAACACCACAGTCCAGACCCTGATACTTATATATATACACAAACACCACAGTCCAGACTCTGATACATATATATATATATATATATATATATATATATACACACACAAACAGCACAGTCCAGGCCCTGAGACTTCTATATATATACACACACACCACAGTCCAGGCCCTGATAATTATATATATATATATATCGACACACCACAGTCCAGACCCTGATACTTATATATATACACAAACACCACAGTCCAGGCCCTGAGACTTGTATATACACACACACACACCACAGTCCAGGCCCTGAGACTTATATATATTTACACACACACACCACAGTCCAGGCCCTGATACTTATATATAGACACACACACACCACAGTCCAGGCCCTGATACTTATATATATATGTATACACACAAACACCACAGTCCAGACCCTGATACTTATATATACACACACACACACCACAGTCCAGGCCCTGATACTTATATATATATGTATACACACAAACACCACAGTCCAGACCCTGATACTTATATCTATACACAAACACCACTGTCCAGGCCCTGATACTTATATATATATATATACACACACACAAACACCACAGTCCAGGCCCTGATACTTATATATATATATATACACACACCACAGTCCAGGCCCTGATACTTATATATATACACACACAAACACCACAGTCCAGGCCCTGATACTTATATATATACACACACACACACACCACAGTCCAGACCCTGATACTTATATATATACACACAAACACCAAAGTCCAGACCCTGATACTTATATATACACACAAAAACACCACAGTCCAGACCCTGATACTTATATATATACACACACACCACAGTCCAGGCCCTGATACTTATTTAGATACACACACAAACACCACAGTCCAGGCCCTGATACTTATATATATACACACAGAAACACCACAGTCCAGGCCCTGATACTTATATATATATATACACACACACCACAGTCCAGGCCCAGATACTTATATAGATACACACACAAACACCACAGTCCAGGCCCTGATACTTATATATATATCCACACACACCACAGTCCAGGCCCTGATACTTATATATATATACACACACACCACAGTCCAGGCCCTGATACTTATATATATATACACACACACCACAGTCCAGGCCCTGATACTTATATATATATATATACACACACCACAGTCCAGGCCCTGATACTTATATATATATATATACACACACCACAGTCCAGGCCCAGATACTTATATATATACACACACACCACAGTCCAGGCCCTGATACTTATATAGATACACACACAAACACCACAGTCCAGGCCCTGATACTTATATAGATACACACACAGCACAGTCCAGGCCCTGATACTTATATATATATACACACACCACAGTCCAGACCCTAATACTTATATATATACACAAACACCACTGTCCAGACCCTGATACTTATATATAAAAACACACACCACAGTCCAGGCCCTGATACTTATATATATATATACACGCACCACAGTCCAGACCCTGATACTTATATATATACACCCACACCACAGTCCAGGCCCTGATACTTATATATATATATACACACACCACAGTCCAGACCCTGATACTTATATATATATACACAAACACCACAGTCCAGACCCTGATACTTATATATACACACACACACCACAGTCCAGGCCCTGATACTTATATATATATACACACACCACAGTCCAGACCCTGATACTTATATATATACACAAACACCACAGTCCAGACCCTGATACATATATATAAACACACACACCACAGTCCAGGCCCTGATACTTATATATATATACACACACCACAGTCCAGACCCTAATACTTATATATATACACAAACACCACTGTCCAGACCCTGATACTTATATATATACACACACACCACAGTCCAGGCCCTGATACTTATAGATATATACACACACCACAGTCCAGACCCTGATACTTATATATATACACAAACACCACAGTCCAGACCCTGATACTTATATATATACACACACACACCACAGTCCAGGCCCTGATACTTATATATATACACACAGAAACACCACAGTCCAGGCCCTGATACTTATATATATATACACACACACCACAGTCCAGGCCCAGATACTTATATAGATACACACACAAACACCACAGTCCAGGCCCTGATACTTATATATATACACACACACCACAGTCCAGGCCCTGATACTTATATATATATACACACACACCACAGTCCAGGCCCTGATACTTATATATATACACACACACCACAGTCCAGGCCCTGATACTTATATATATATATACACACACCACAGTCCAGGCCCTGATACTTATATATATATATATACACACACCACAGTCCAGGCCCAGATACTTATATAGATACACACACAAACACCACAGTCCAGGCCCTGATACTTATATAGATACACACACAAACACCACAGTCCAGGCCCTGATACTTATATGTATACACACACAGCACAGTCCAGGCCCTGATACTTATATATATATACACACACCACAGTCCAGACCCTAATACTTACATATATACACAAACACCACTGTCCAGACCCTGATACTTATATATAAAAACACACACCACAGTCCAGGCCCTGATACTTATATATATATATATATACACGCACCACAGTCCAGACCCTGATACTTATATATATACACCCACACCACAGTCCAGGCCCAGATACTTATATATATATATACACACACCACAGTCCAGACCCTGATACTTATATATATATACACAAACACCACAGTCCAGACCCTGATACTTATATATACACACACACACCACAGTCCAGGCCCTGATACTTATATATATACACACACCACAGTCCAGACCCTGATACTTATATATATACACAAACACCACAGTCCAGACCCTGATACATATATATAAACACACACACCACAGTCCAGGCCCTGATACTTATATATATATACACACACCACAGTCCAGACCCTAATACTTATATATATACACAAACACCACTGTCCAGACCCTGATACTTATATATATACACACACACCACAGTCCAGGCCCTGATACTTATAGATATATACACACACCACAGTCCAGACCCTGATACTTATATATATACACAAACACCACAGTCCAGACCCTGATACTTATATATATACACACACACACCACAGTCCAGGCCCTGATACTTATATATATACACAAACACCACAGTCCAGGCCCTGATATATATATATATATATATACACACACCACAGTCCAGACACTGATACTTATATATATACACACACACACCACAGTCCAGGCCCTGATACTTATATATATATACACACACACACCACAGTCCACGCCCTGATACTTATATATATACACACACAAACACCTCAGTCCAGGCCCTGATATTTATATATAGACACACACACACACACCACAGTCCAGGCCCTGATACTTACATATATGCACACACAAACACCACAGTCCAGGCCCTGAGACTTATATATATACACACACAAACACCACAGTCCAGGCCCTGATACTTATATATATATACACACACACACACCACAGTCCAGGCCCTGATACTTATATATATATACACACACAAACACCACAGTCCAGTCCCTGATACTTATATATATACACACAACAAACACCACAGTCCAGGCCCTGATACTTATATATATACACATACAAACACCACAGTCCAGGCCCTGAGACTTATATATATATATACACACACACCACAGTCCAGGCCCTGATACTTATATATATACACACACAAACACCACAGTCCAGGCCCTGAGACTTATATATATATATACACACACACACCACAGTCCAGGCCCTGATACTTATATATATACACACACAAACACCACAGTCCAGGCCCTGATACTTATATATATACACAAACACCACAGTCCAGGCCCTGAGACTTATATATATATACACACACACACCACAGTCCAGGCCCTGATACTTATATATATATATATACACACACACCACAGTCCAGGCCCTGAGATTTATATATATACACACACAAACACCACAGTCCAGGCCCTGAGACTTATATATATATATATATATATATAGACACACACACCACAGTCCAGGCCCTGAGACTTATATATATACACACACAAACACCACAGTCCAGGCCCCGATACTTATTTATATACACACACAAACACCACAGTCCAGGCCCTGAGACTTTATATATACACACACAAACACCACAGTCCAGGCCCTGAGACTTATATATTTTTATATACACAAACACCACAGTCCAGACCCTGATACTTATATATATACACAAACACCACAGTCCAGGCCCTGAGACTCATATATATATACACACACAAACACCACAGTCCAGGCCCTGATACTTATATATATACACAAACACCACAGTCCAGGCCCTGATACTTATATACATACACAAACACCACAGTCCAGGCCCTGAGACTGATATATATATATATATACACACACACACCACAGTCCAGGCCCTGATGCTTACATATATATATACACAAACACCACAGTCCAGGCCCTGAGACTTATATATATATGCACACACACACACCACAGTCCAGGCCCTGAGACTTATATATATATATATACACACACACACCACAGTCCAGGCCCTGATACTTATATATATATATACACACACACACCACAGTCCAGGCCCTGATACTTATATATATACATACACACACCACAGTCCAGGCCCTGATACTTATATATATATACACAGACACACACCGCAGTCCAGACCCTGAGACTTATATATATACATACACACACACCACAGTCCAGGCCCTGATACTTATATATATATATACACATACACACACCGCAGTCCAGGCCCTGATACTTATATATATATATATACACAGACACACACCACAGTCCAGACCCTGAGACTTATATATATACACACACACAAACACCACAGTCCAGGCCCTGATACTTATATATACACAGACACACACCACAGTCCAGACCCTGAGAATTATATATATATATATATACACACACACACACCACAGTCCAGACCCTGAGAATAATACATATACACACACACCACAGTCCAGACCCTGAGACTTATATATATATATATATACACACACACCACAGTCCAGGCACTGATACTTATATATATATACACATACACCACAGTCCAGGCCCTGAGACCTATATATATACACACACACCACAGTCCAGACCCTGAGACTTATATATATATATATATACACACACACCACGGTCCAGGCCCGGAGACTTATATATATACACACACAAACACCACAGTCAAGGCCCTGATACTTATATATATATACACACACACCACAGTCCAGGCCCTGATACTTACATATATATATATACACAGACACACACCAGAGTCCAGACACTGAGACTTATATATGTACACACACACCACAGTCCAGACCCTGAGACTTATATATATATATATACACACACACCACAGTCCAGGCCCTGATACTTATATATATGCACAAACACCACAGTCCAGGCCCTGAGACTTATATATATATATATACACACACACACACCACAGTCCATGCCCTGAGACTTATATATATACACACACACCACAGTCCAGACCCTGAGACTTATATATATTATATATATATATACACACACACCACAGTCCAGGCCCTGATACTTGTATATATGCACAAACACCACAGTCCAGGCCCTGAGACTTATATATATACACACACACACACACCACAGTCCATGCCCTGAGACTTATATATATATATATATATACACACAAACACCACAGTCCAGGCCCTGAGACTTATATATATATACACACACACACACACCACAGTCCAGGCCCTGAGACTTATATATATATATACACAAACACCACAGTCCAGGCCCTGATACTTATATATATATATACACAAACACCACAGTCCAGGCCCTGATACTTATATATATATATATATGCACAAACACCACAGACCAGGCCCTGAGACTTATATATATACACACACACACCACAGTCCAGACCCTGATACTTAAATATATACACACACACTCACCACAGTCCAGACCCTGATACTTATATATATACACACACACACCACAGTCCAGGCCCTGATACTTATATATATATATGCACAAACACCACAGTCCAGGCCCTGAGACTTATATATACACACACACCACAGTCCAGACCCTGATACATATATATATACATACACAAACAGCACAGTCCAGGCCCCTAGACTTATATATATACACACACACACACCACAGTCCAGGCCCTGAGACTTATATATATATACACACACACACAAACCACAGTCCAGGCCCTGAGACTTATCTATACACACACACACAAACCACAGTCCAGGCCCTGATACTTATATATATATATGCACAAACACCACAGTCCAGGCCCTGATACTTATATATATATATGCGCACACACCACAGTCCAGGCCCTGAGACTTATCTATACACACACACACAAACCACAGTCCAGGCCCTGATACTTATATATATATACACAAACACCACAGTCCAGGCCCTGAGACTTATATATATATACACACACACACCACAGTCCAGGCCCTGAGACTTATATAGATATATACACACACACACACACACCACAGTCCAGGCCCTGAGACTTATCTATACACACACAAACCACAGTCCAGGCCCTGATACTTATATATATATATACACACACACACCACAGTCCAGGCCCTGAGACTTATATATATACACACACAAACATCACAGTCCAGGCCCTGAGACTTATATATACACACACACACACACCACAGTCCAGGCCCGATACTTATATATATGCACAAACACTACAGTCCAGGCCCTGAGACTTATATATATAGATATACACACACCACAGTCCAGGACCTGATACTTATATATACACACACACACACACCACAGTCCAGGCCCTGATCATTTTATATATATACACACACACCACAGTCCAGGCCCTGATACTTATATATATATATACACACACACCACAGTCCAGGCCCTGATACTTATATATATGCACAAACACCACAGTCCAGGGCCTGAGACTTATATATATATATACACACACACACACCACAGTCCAGGCCCTGAGACCTATATATATATATATACACACACACCACAGTCCAGGCCCTGAGACTTATATATATATACACACACACCACAGTCCAGGCCCTGATACTTATATATATGCACAAAAACCACTGTCCAGGCCCTGAGACTTATATATATGCACAAACACCACAGTCCAGGCCCTGAGACTTATATATATATATATATACACACACACACACCACAGTCCAGGCCCTGAGACTTATATATATATATATACACACACACACCACAGTCCAGGCCCTGAGACTTATATATATATACACACACACCACAGTCCAGGCCCTGATACTTATATATATGCACAAACACCACAGTCCTTTCCCTGAGACTTATATATATATATATACACACACACACCACAGTCCAGGCCCTGAGACTTGTATATATATATACACACACACCACAGTCCAGACCCTGATACTTATATATATACACACACACACACCACAGTCTAGGCCCTGATACTTATATACCCACACACACACACCACAGTCCAGGCCCTGATACTTATATACCCACACACACACACCACAGTCCAGGCCCTGATACTTATATATATATACACACTCACACCACAGTCCAGGCCCTGAGACTTATATATATACACACACACACACCACAGTCCAGGCCCTGAGACTTATATATATGCACAAACACCACAGTCCAGGCCCTGAGACTTATATATATACACACATAAACACCACAGTCCAGGCACTGAGACTTATATATATATATACACAAACA
>NW_027142312.1:0-25977 GCF_036365525.1 Heterodontus francisci
AGACTGCGAGGGAGACTGCTATGGAGATAGCGAGAGAGACAGCGAGGGATACAGCGAGAGAGACTGCGAGAGTGACTGCGAGGTAGACGGCGAGGGAGACGGCGAGGGCGACGGCGAGAGAGAGAGCGAGAGAGACTTCGAGAGAGACTGCGAGGGAGACGGCGAGAGAGACAGCGAGAGAGGCAGCGAGAGAGACTGTGAGGGAGACTGCGAGAGAGACAGTGAGAGGGACTGCGAGAGAGAAAGCGAGAGAGAAAGCCAGAGAGAAAGCCACAGAGTGCGAGGGTGACAGCGAGAGAGAATGCGAGAGAGACTGAGAGAGAGACTGAGAGAGAGACTGAGAGAGAGACTGAGAGGGAGACTGAGAGGGAGACTGAGAGGGAGACAGCGAGAGAGACATCGAGAGAGACAGCGAAAGAGACAGCGAAAGAGAATGCGAGAGAGACTGCGAGAGAGACATCCAGGGTGACTTCGAGGGAGACTTCGAGGGAGACTGCGAGGGAGACAGCGAGGGAGACAGCGAGGGAGACTGCAAGGGAGACAGCGAGAGAGACAGCGAGGGAGACAGCGAGAGAGACTGCGAGAGAGACTGCGAGAGAGACTGCGAGAGAGACTGCGAGAGAGACTGTGAGGGAGACAGTGAGGGAGACTGTGAGGGAGACTGTGAGGGAGACTGCGAGAGAGACTGCTATGGAGATAGCGAGAGAGACAGCGAGGGATACAGCGAGAGAGACTGCGAGAGTGACTGCGAGGGAGACGGCGAGGGAGACGGCGAGGGCGATGGCGAGAGAGAGAGCGAGAGAGACAGCGAGGGAGACAGAGAGAGAGACTTCGAGAGAGACTTCGAGAGAGACTGCGAGAGAGACTGCGAGGGAGACTGTGAGGGAGACTGCGAGAGAGACAGTGAGAGGGACTGCGAGAGAGACAGTGAGAGGGACTGCGAGAGAGAAAGCCAGAGAGAAAGCCAGAGAGTGCGAGGGAGACAGCGAGGGAGACAGCGAGATAGAATGCGAGAGAGACTGAGAGAGAGGCTGAGAGAGAGACTGAAAGAGAGACTGAGAGGGAGACAGCGAGGGAGACAACGAGAGAGACATCGAGAGAGACATCGAGAGAGACAGCGAAAGAGAATGCGAGAGAGACTGCGAGAGAGACTGCGAGAGAGACATCCAGGGTGACTGCGAGGGAGACTGCGAGAGAGACTGCGAGAGAGACTGCTATGGAGATAGCGAGAGAGACAGCGAGGGATACAGCGAGAGAGACTGCGAGAGTGACTGCGAGGGAGACGGCGAGAGAGAGAGCGAGAGAGACAGCGAGGGAGACAGCGAGGGAGACAGCGAGGGAGACAGCGAGGGAGACAGCGAGGGAGACAGCGAGGGAGACAGCGAGGGAGACAGCGAGGGAGACTTCGAGTTCGACTGCGAGGGAGACGTCGAGAGAGACTTCGAGAGAGACTGCGAGGGAGACGGCGAGAGCGACGGCGAGAGAGAGAGCGGGAGAGACAGCGAGGGAGACAGCGAGAGAGACTTCGAGAGAGACTGCGAGAGAGACTGCGAGAGAGACTGCGAGAGAGACTGCGAGAGAGACTGCGAGGGAGACAGCGAGAGGGACTGCGAGGGAGAAAGCGAGAGAAACTGCGAGAGAGACTGCTAGGGAAATAGCGAGAGAGACAGCGAGGGATACAGCGAGAGAGACTGCGAGGGAGACGGCGAGAGAGAGAGCGAGAGAGAGAGCGAGGGAGAGAGCGAGGGAGAGAGCGAGGGAGACAGCGAGGGAGACAGCGAGGGAGACAGCGAGGGAGACAGCGAGAGAGACTTCGAGAGAGACTGCGAGGGAGACTGCGAGGGAGACAGCGAGGGAGACAGCGAGGGAGACAGCGAGGGAGACAGCGAGAGAGACTTCGAGAGAGACTGCGAGGGAGACTGCGAGGGAGACTGCGAGGGAGGCAGCGAGGGAGACAGCGAGGGAGACAGCGAGGGAGACAGCGATGGAGACAGCGAGGAAGACAGCGAGGGAGACTGCGAGAGAGACTGCGAGAGAGACTGCGAGAGAGACTGCGAGAGCGACTGCTAGGGAGACAGCGAGGGAGGCAGCGAGGGAGACAGCGAGGGAGACAGCGAGGGAGACAGCGAGAGAGACGGCGAGGGAGACAGCGAGGGAGACTGCGAGGGAGAGAGCGAGGGACACAGCGAGGGAGACAGCGAGGGAGACAGCGAGGGAGACAGCGAGGGAGACAGCGAGAGAGACTGCAAGAGAGACTGTGAGGGAGACAGCGAGAGAGACAGCGAGAGAGACAGCGAGGGAGAAAGCGAGGGAGAAAGCGAGGGAGACAGTGAGAGAGACTGCGAGAGAGACTGCGAGAGAGACTGCGAGAGAGACTGCGAGAGAGACTGCGAGGGAGACTGCGAGGGAGACAGCGTGGGAGACAGCGAGAGAGACTGCGAGAGGGACAGCGAGAGAGACTGCGAGAGAGACTGCGAGAGGGACAGCAAGAGAGACTGCGAGAGAGACTGAGAGAGAGACTGCGAGAGAGACTGCGAGAGAGACTGGGAGGGAGACTGCGAGAGAGTCTGGGAGGGAGACAGCGAGGGAGACTGCTAGAGAGACTGCGAGAGAGACTGCGAGAGAGACTGCGAGAGAGACTGCGAGAGAGACTGCGAGGGAGACAGCGAGGGAGACAGCGAGGGAGACTGCGAGAGAGATGGCGAGAGAGATGGAGAGAGAGATGGAGAGAGAGACGGCGAGAGAGACGGCGAGAGAGACGGCGAGAGAGACAGCGAGGGAGAGAGCGAGTGAGACAGCGAGGGAGACAGCGAGAGAGACAGCGAGAGAGACAGCGAGAGAGACAGCGAGAGAGACTGCGAGAGATACAGCGAGGGATAGAGTGAGTGAGACAGCGAGGGAGACAGCGAGAGTACATTGAGAGAGACAGCGAGAGAGACTGCGAGAGAGACTGCGAGAGAGACTGCGAGGGAGACTGCCAGGGAGACGGCCAGGGAGACGGCCAGGGAGACGGCCAGGGAGACGGCCAGGGAGACGGCGAGGGAGACGGCGAGGGAGACGGCGAGGGAGACGGCGAGGGAGACGGTGAGGGAGACGGCGAGGGAGACGGCGAGGGAGACGGCGAGGGAGACGGCGAGGGAGACAGCGAGGGAGACAGCGAGGGAGACAGCGAGAGAGACTTAGAGAGAGACTGCGAGGGAGGCAGCGAGGGAGACAGTGAGGGAGACAGCGACAGAGACAGCGACAGAGACAGCGACAGAGCCTGTGAGAGAGACTGCGAGGGACACAGCGAGAGAGACTGCGAGGGAGACAACGAGAGAGAATGCGAGAGAGATCGCGTGAGACAGCGAGGGAGACAGCGAGGGAGATAGCGAGGGAGACTGCGAGAGAGACAGCGAGGGAGACAGCAAGGGAGACAGCGAGGGAGACAGCGAGGGAGACTACAAGAGAGACTGCGAGGGAGACAGCGAGGGAGACAGCGAGAGAAACTGCGAGGTAGACTGCGAGAGAGACTGCGAGGGAGAAAGCGAGAGAGACTGCGAGGGAGAAAGCGAGAGAGACTGCGAGGGAGACTGCAAGGGAGACAGCGAGAGAGACAGCGAGGGAGACAGCGAGGGAGACAGCGAGAGAGACTGCGAGAGAGACTGCGAGAGAGACTGCGAGAGAGACTGCGAGAGAGACTGTGAGGGAGACAGTGAGGGAGACTGTGAGGGAGACTGCGAGAGAGACTGCTATGGAGATAGCGAGAGAGACAGCGAGGGATACAGCGAGAGAGACTGCGAGAGTGACTGCGAGGGAGACGGCGAGGGAGACGGCGAGGGCGATGGCGAGAGAGAGAGCGAGAGAGACAGCGAGGGAGACAGAGAGAGAGACTTCGAGAGAGACTTCGAGAGAGACTGCGAGAGAGACTGCGAGAGAGACTGCGAGAGAGACTGCGAGAGAGACTTCGAGAGAGACTGCGAGAGAGACTGCGAGGGAGACTGTGAGGTAGACTGCGAGAGAGACTGCGAGGGAGAAAGCGAGAGAGACAGCGAGGGAGAAAGCGAGAGAGACTGCGAGGGAGACTGCAAGGGAGACAGCGAGAGAGACAGCGAGGGAGACAGCGAGAGAGACTGCGAGAGAGACTGCGAGAGAGACTGCGAGAGAGACTGCGAGAGAGACTGTGAGGGAGACAGTGAGGGAGACTGTGAGGGAGACTGTGAGGGAGACTGCGAGAGAGACAGCGAGGGATACAGCGAGAGAGACTGCGAGGGAGACGGCGAGGGAGACGGCGAGGGAGACGGCGAGGGCGATGGCGAGAGAGAGAGCGAGAGAGACAGCGAGGGAGACAGAGAGAGAGACTTCGAGAGAGACTTCGAGAGAGACTGCGAGAGAGACTGCGAGGGAGACTGTGAGGGAGACTGCGAGAGAGACAGTGAGAGGGACTGCGAGAGAGACAGTGAGAGGGACTGCGAGAGAGAAAGCCAGAGAGAAAGCCAGAGAGTGCGAGGGAGACAGCGAGGGAGACAGCGAGATAGAATGCGAGAGAGACTGAGAGAGAGACTGAGAGAGAGACTGAGAGAGAGACTGAGAGAGAGACTGAGAGAGAGACTGAGAGGGAGACAGCGAGGGAGACAACGAGAGAGACATCGAGAGAGACATCGAGAGAGACAGCGAAAGAGAATGCGAGAGAGACTGCGAGAGACACTGCGAGAGAGACATCCAGGGTGACTGCGAGGGAGACTGCGAGAGAGACTGCGAGAGAGACTGCGAGAGAGACTGCTATGGAGATAGCGAGAGAGACAGCGAGGGATACAGCGAGAGAGACTGCGAGAGTGACTGCGAGGGAGACGGCGAGAGAGAGAGCGAGAGAGACAGCGAGGGAGACAGCGAGGGAGACAGCGAGGGAGACAGCGAGGGAGACAGCGAGTTCGACCGCGAGGGAGACGTCGAGAGAGACTTCGAGAGAGACTGCGAGGGAGACGGCGAGAGCGACGGCGAGAGAGAGAGCGGGAGAGACAGCGAGGGAGACAGCGAGAGAGACTTCGAGAGAGACTGCGAGGGAGACGGCGAGAGCGACGGCGAGAGAGAGAGCGAGAGAGACAGCGAGGGAGACAGCGAGAGAGACTTCGAGAGAGACTGCGAGGGAGACGGCGAGAGAGACAGTGAGAGAGACAGCGAGAGAGACAGCGAGAGAGACAGCGAGAGAGACTGTGAGGGAGACTGTGAGAGAGACAGCGAGAGAGACAGCGAGAGAGACTGTGAGGGAGTCTGTGAGGGAGACTGTGAGGGAGACAGCGAGAGAGACTGCGAGAGAGACTGCGAGAGAGACTGCGAGAGAGACAGTGAGAGGGACTGCGAGAGAGAAAGCGAGAGAGAAAGCCAGAGAGTGCGAGGGAGACAGCGAGAGAGAATGCGAGAGAGACTGAGAGAGAGACTGAGAGGGAGACAGAGAGGGAGACAATGAGAGAGACATCGAGAGAGACAACGAGAGAGACAGCGAAAGAGAATGCGAGAGAGACTGCGAGGGAGACAGCGAGAGAGCCTGCGAGGGAGACAGCGAGAGAGCCTGCGAGGGAGACAGCGAGGGAGAAAGCGAGTGAGACTGCGAGAGAGACTGCGAGGGAGACAGCGATAGAGACTGCGATGGAGACACCGATAGAGACTGCGAGGGAGACAGCGATAGAGACAGCGAGAGAGACTGCGAGAGAGACTGCGAGAGAGACTGCGAGGGAGACAGCGAGAGAGACAGCGAGGGAGACAGCGAGGGAGACAGCGAGGGAGACAGCGAGAGAGACTGCGAGAGAGACTGCGAGAGAGACTGCGAGAGAGACTGCGAGGGAGACTGCGAGAGAGACTGCGAGAGAGACTGCGAGGGAGACAGCGAGAGAGAAAGCGAGAGAAACTGCGAGAGAGACTGCTAGGGAAATAGCGAGAGAGACAGCGAGGGATACAGCGAGAGACAGTGCGAGAGAGACAGCGAGGGAGACGGCGAGGGAGACAGCGAGGGAGACAGCGAGGGAGACAGCGAGGGAGACTGCGAGAGAGACTGCGAGAGAGACTGCGAGAGAGACTGCGAGAGCGACTGCTAGGGAGACAGCGAGGGAGGCAGCGAGGGAGACAGCGAGGGAGACAGCAAGGGAGACAGCGAGAGAAACTGCGAGGAAGACAGCGAGGGAGACAGCGAGGGAGACGGCAAGGGAGACAGCGAGAGAGACGGCAAGGGAGACAGTGAGGGAGACTGCGAGGGAGAGAGCGAGGGAGACAGCGAGGGAGACAGCGAGGGAGACAGCGAGAGAGACTGCAAGAGAGACTGCGAGGGAGACAGCGAGAGACACAGCGAGAGAGACAGCGAGGGAGAAAGCGAGGGAGAAAGCGAGGGAGACAGCGAGAGAGACTGCGAGAGAGACTGCGAGAGAGACTGCGAGAGAGACTGCGAGGGAGAAAGCGAGAGTGACTGCGAGAGAGACTGCGAGGGAGAAAGCGAGAGAGACTGCAAGGGAGACTGCAAGGGAGACAGCGAGAGAGACAGCGAGGGAGATAGCGAGGGAGATAGCGAGAGAGACTGCGAGAGAGACTGCGAGAGAGACTGCGAGAGAGACTGCGAGAGAGACTGCGATGGAGACTGCGAGGGAGACTGCGAGGGAGACTGCGAGGGAGACTGCTATGGAGATAGCGAGAGAGACAGCGAGGGATACAGCGAGAGAGACTGCGAGAGTGACTGCGAGGTAGACGGCGAGGGAGACGGCGAGGGCGACGGCGAGAGAGAGAGCGAGAGAGACTTCGAGAGAGACTGCGAGGGAGACGGCGAGAGAGACAGCGAGAGAGGCAGCGAGAGAGACTGTGAGGGAGACTGCGAGAGAGACAGTGAGAGGGACTGCGAGAGAGAAAGCGAGAGAGAAAGCCAGAGAGAAAGCCAGAGAGTGCGAGGGTGACAGCGAGAGAGAATGCGAGAGAGACTGAGAGAGAGACTGAGAGAGAGACTGAGAGAGAGACTGAGAGGGAGACTGAGAGGGAGACTGAGAGGGAGACAGCGAGGGAGACAGCGAGGGAGACAGCGAGGGAGACAACGAGAGAGACATCGAGAGAGACAGCGAAAGAGAATGCGAGAGAGACTGCGAGAGAGACATCCAGGGTGACTGCGAGGGAGACAGCGAGAGAGACTGTGAGGGAGACAGCGAGAGAGACTGTGAGGGAGACAGCGAGGGAGACTGTGTGGGAGACTGCGAGAGATACTGCTATGGAGATAGCGAGAGAGACAGCGAGGGATACAGTGAGAGAGACTGCGAGAGTGACTGCGAGGGAGACGGCGAGGGAGACGGCGAGGGAGACGGTGAGAGCGACGGCGAGAGAGAGAGCGAGAGAGACAGCGAGGGAGACAGCGAGAGAGACTTCGAGAGAGACTGCGAGGGAGACGGCGAGAGAGACAGCGAGAGAGACAGTGAGGGAGACTGTGAGGGAGACTGTGAGGGAGACAGCGAGAGAGACTGCGAGAGAGACTGCGAGAGAGACTGCGAGAGAGACAGTGAGAGGGACTGCGAGAGAGAAAGCGAGAGAGAAAGCCAGAGAGTGCGAGGGAGACAGCGAGAGAGAATGCGAGAGAGACTGAGAGAGAGACTGAGAGAGAGACTGAGAGAGAGACTGAGAGAGAGACTGAGAGAGAGACTGAGAGGGAGACTGAGAGGGAGACTGAGAGGGAGACAGCGAGAGAGACATCGAGAGAGACAGCGAAAGAGACAGCGAAAGAGAATGCGAGAGAGACTGCGAGAGAGACATCCAGGGTGACTTCGAGGGAGACTTCGAGGGAGACTGCGAGGGAGACAGCGAGAGAGACTGCGAGGGAGACAGCGAGAGAGACAGTGAGGGAGACAGCGAGAGAGTCTGCGAGAGAGTCTGCGAGGGAGAGAGCGAGGGAGAAAGCGAGAGAGACTGCGAGAGAGACTGCGAGAGAGACTGCGAGAGAGACTGCGAGGGAGACAGCGAGAGAGACAGCGAGAGAGACTGCGAGAGAGACTGTGAGAGAGACTGCGAGAGAGACTGCGAGAGAGACTGTGAGGGAGACAGCGAGAGGGACTGCGAGGGAGAAAGCGAGAGAAACTGCGAGAGAGACTGCTAGGGAAATAGCGAGAGAGAGAGCGAGGGATACAGAGAGAGACACTGCGAGGGAAACTGCGAGGGAGACTGCGAGAGAGACTGCGAGGGAGACAGCGAGAGAGAATGCGAGGGAGAAAGCGAGAGAAACTGCGAGAGAGACTGCTAGGGAAATAGCGAGAGAGACAGCGAGGGATACAGCGAGAGACACTGCGAGAGAGACTGCGAGGGAGACGGCGAGAGAGAGAGCGAGAGAGACAGCGAGGGAGACAGCGAGGGAGACAGCGAGGGAGACAGCGAGAGAGACTTCGAGAGATAGTGCGAGGGAGGCAGCGAGGGAGACAGCGAGGGAGACAGCGAGGGAGACAGCGAGGGAGACAGCGAGGGAGACAGCGAGAGAGACTGCGAGAGAGACTGCGAGAGAGACTGCGAGAGCGACTGCTAGGGAGACAGCGAGGGAGGCAGCGAGGGAGGCAGCGAGGGAGACAGCGAGGGAGACAGCGAGGGAGACAGCGAGGGAGACAGCGAGGGAGACAGCGAACTGCGAGGAAGACAGCGAGAGAGACTGCGAGAGAGACGGCAAGGGAGACAGTGAGGGAGACTGCGAGGGAGAGAGCGAGGGACACAGCGAGGGAGACAGCGAGAGAGACAGCGAGAGAGACAGCGAGAGAGACAGCGAGAGAGACAGCGAGGGAGAAAGCGAGGGAGAAAGCGAGGGAGAAAGCGAGGGAGAAAGTGAGGGAGACTGCGAGAGAGACTGCGAGAGAGACTGCGAGAGAGACAGCGAGGGAGAAAGCGAGAGAGACTGCGAGAGAGACTGCGAGGGAGAAAGCGAGAGAGACTGCGAGAGAGACTGCAAGGGAGACAGCGAGAGAGACAGCGAGGGAGATAGCGAGGGAGACAGCGAGAGAGACTGCGAGAGAGACTGCGAGAGAGACTGCGAGAGAGACTGCGAGAGAGACTGCGAGAGAGACTGCGAGGGAGACTGCGAGGGAGACTGTGAGGGAGACTGCGAGAGAGACTGCTATGGAGATAGCGAGAGAGACTGCGAGGGAGACTGCGAGGGAGACGGCGAGGGAGACGGCGAGGGCGACGGCGAGAGAGAGAGCGAGAGAGAGAGCGAGAGAGAGAGCGAGAGAGAGAGCGAGGGAGACAGCGAGAGAGACTTCGAGGGAGACTGCGAGGGAGACGGCGAGAGAGACATCGAGAGAGGCAGCGAGAGAGACTGTGAGGGAGACTGTGAGGGAGACAGCGAGAGAGACAGTGAGAGGGACTGCGAGAGAGAAAGCGAGAGAGAAAGCCAGAGAGAAAGCCAGAGAGTGCGAGGGAGACAGCGAGGGAGACAGCGAGAGAGAATGCGAGAGAGACTGAGAGAGAGACTGAGAGGGAGATTGAGAGGGAGACTGAGAGGGAGACAGCGAGGGAGACAGTGAGGGAGACAACGAGATAGACATCGAGAGAGACAGCGAAAGAGAATGCGAGAGAGACTGCGAGAGAGACATCCAGGGTGACTGCGAGGGAGACAGCAAGAGAGACTGTGAGGGAGACAGCGAGGGAGACTGTGAGGGAGACTGCGAGAGAGACTGCTATGGAGATAGCGAGAGAGACAGCGAGGGATACAGCGAGAGAGACTGCGAGAGAGACTGCGAGGGAGACGGCGAGGGAGACGGAGTGAGCGACGGCGAGAGAGAGAGCGAGAGAGACAGCGAGGGAGACAGCGAGGGAGACAGCGAGAGAGACTTCGAGAGAGACTGCGAGGGAGACGGCGAGAGAGACAGCGAGAGAGACAGCGAGAGAGACAGCGAGAGAGACAGCGAGAGAGACTGTGAGGGACACAGCGAGAGAGACTGCGAGAGAGACTGCGAGAGAGACTGCGAGAGAGACTGCGAGAGAGACTGCGAGAGAGTCTGCAAGAGAGACAGTGAGAGGGACTGCGAGAGAGAAAGCGAGAGAGAAAGCCAGAGAGTGCGAGGGAGACAGCGAGAGAGAATGCGAGAGTGACTGAGAGAGAGACTGAGAGGGAGACAGCGAGGGAGACAGCGAGAGAGACATCGAGAGAGACATCGAGAGAGACAGCAAAAGAGAATGCGAGAGAGACTGCGAGAGAGACATCCAGGGTGACTTCGAGGGAGACTTCGAGGGAGACAGCGAGAGAGACAGCGAGAGAGACAGCGAGAGAGAATGTGAGGGAGACAGCGAGAGAGACAGTGAGGGAGACAGCGAGGGAGACAGCGAGGGAGACAGCGAGGGAGACAGCGAGAGATTCTGCGAGAGAGTCTGCGAGGGAGAGAGCGAGGGAGAAAGCGAGGGAGAAAGCGAGAGAGACTGCGAGGGAGACAGCGATAGAGACTGCGAGGGAGACAGCGAGAGAGACTGCGAGAGAGACTGCGAGAGAGACTGCGAGAGAGACTGCGAGAGAGACTGCGAGAGAGACTGCGAGGGAGACAGCGAGGGAGACAGCGAGAGAGACTGCGAGAGAGACTGCGAGAGAGACTGCGAGAGAGACTGCGAGGGAAACTGCGAGGGAGACAGCGAGAGAAACTGCGAGAGAAACTGCGAGAGAGACTGCTAGGGAAATAGCGAGAGAGACAGCGAGGGATATAGCGAGAGAGACTGCGAGGGAGACGGCGAGGGAGACAGTGAGGGAGACAGTGAGGGAGACAGCGAGGGAGATAGCGAGGGAGACAGCGAGGGAGACAGTGAGGGAGACAGCGAGGGAGACAGCGAGAGAGACTGTGAGGGAGGCAGCGAGGGAGACAGCGAGGGAGACAGCGAGGGAGACAGCGAGGGAGACTGCGAGAGAGACTGCGAGAGCGTCTGCTAGGGAGACAGCGAGGGAGGCAGCGAGGGAGACAGCGAGGGAGACAGCGAGGGAGACAGCGAGAGAAACTGCGAGGAAGACAGCGAGAGAGACGGCGAGGGAGACGGCGAGGGAGAGAGCGAGAGAGACTGCAAGAGAGACTGCGAGGAAGACAGCGAGAGAGACAGCGAGAGAGACAGCGAGAGAGACAGCGAGGGAGACAGCGAGGGAGACAGCGAGGGAGACTGCGAGGGAGACTGCGAGGGAGACAGTGAGAGAGTCTGCGAGTGAGAGAGCGAGGGAGAAAGCGAGAGAGACTGCGAGAGAGACTGCAAGAGAGACAGTGAGAGGGACTGCGAGAGAGAAAGCGAGAGAGAAAGCCAGAGAGTGCGAGGGAGACAGCGAGAGAGACTGCGAGGGAGACTGCAAGGGAGACAGCGAGAGAGACAGCGAGGGAGACAGCGAGAGAGACTGCGAGAGAGACTGCGAGAGAGACTGCGAGAGAGACTGCGAGAGAGACAGCGAGGGAGACTGTGAAGGAGACTGCGAGAGAGACTGCTATGGAGATAGCGAGAGAGACAGCGAGGGATACAGCGAGAGAGACTGCGAGAGTGACTGCGAGGGAGACGGCGAGGGCGATGGCGAGAGAGAGAGCGAGAGAGACAGCGAGGGAGACAGCGAGAGAGACTTCGAGAGAGACTTCGAGAGAGACTGCGAGAGAGACTGCGAGGGAGACTGCGAGAGAGTCGGCGAGAGAGTCGGCGAGAGAGACAGCGAGAGAGGCAGCGAGAGAGACTGTGAGGGAGACTGCGAGAGAGACAGTGAGAGGGACTGCGAGAGAGACTGCGAGAGAGACTGCGAGAGAGACAGTGAGAGGGACTGCGAGAGAGAAAGCCAGAGAGAAAGCCAGAGAGTGCGAGGGAGACAGCGAGGGAGACAGCGAGATAGAATGCGAGAGAGACTGAGAGAGAGACTGAGAGAGAGACTGAGAGAGAGACTGAGAGGGAGACAGCGAGGGAGACAACGAGAGAGACATCGAGAGAGACATCGAGAGAGACAGCGAAAGAGAATGCGAGAGAGACTGCGAGAGAGACATCCAGGGTGACTGCGAGGGAGACAGCGAGAGAGACTGTGAGGGAGACTGCGAGAGAGACTGCTATGGAGATAGCAAGAGAGACAGCGAGGGATACAGCGAGAGAGACTGCGAGAGTGACTGCGAGGGAGACGGCGAGGGAGACGGCGAGAGAGAGAGCGAGAGAGACAGCGAGGGAGACAGCGAGGGAGACTTCGAGAGAGACTGCGAGGGAGACGGCGAGAGAGACGGTGAGAGCGACGGCGAGAGAGAGAGCGGGAGAGACTGCGAGGGAGACGGCGAGAGCGACGGCGAGAGAGAGAGCGAGAGAGACAGCGAGGGAGACAGCGAGAGAGACAGCGAGAGAGACTTCGAGAGAGACTGCGAGGGAGACGGCGAGAGAGACAGCGAGAGAGACAGCGAGAGAGACAGCGAGAGAGACAGCGAGGGAGACTGTGAGAGAGACAGCGAGAGAGACAGCGAGAGAGACTGTGAGGGAGACTGTGAGGGAGACTGTGAGGGAGACAGTGAGAGAGACTGCGAGAGAGACTGCGAGAGAGACAGTGAGAGGGACTGCGAGAGAGAAAGCGAGAGAGAAAGCCAGAGAGTGCGAGGGAGACAGCGAGAGAGAATGCGAGAGAGACTGAGAGAGAGACTGAGAGGGAGACAGCGAGGGAGACAATGAGAGAGACATCGAGAGAGACAACGAGAGAGACAGCGAAAGAGAATGCGAGAGAGACTGCGAGGGAGACAGCGAGAGAGCCTGCGAGGGAGACTGCGAGGGAGACAGCGAGAGAGCCTGCGAGGGAGAGAGCGAGGGAGAGAGCGAGGGAGAAAGCGAGTGAGACTGCGAGAGAGACTGCGAGGGAGACAGCGATAGAGACTGCGAGGGAGACAGCGATAGAGACTGCGAGGGAGACAGCGAGAGAGACTGCGAGAGAGACTGCGAGAGAGACTGCGAGAGAGACTGCGAGAGAGACTGCGAGAGAGACTGCGAGGGAGACAGCGAGAGAGACTGTGAGGGAGACAGCGAGGGAGACAGCGAGGGAGACAGCGAGAGCGACAGCGAGAGAGACTGCGAGGGAGACTGCGAGAGAGACTGCGAGAGAGACTGCGAGAGAGACTGCGAGGGAGACTGCGAGGGAGAGTGCGAGAGAGACTGCGAGAGAGACTGCGAGAGAGACTGCGAGAGAGACTGCGAGAGAGACTGTGAGAGAGAAAGCGAGAGAAACTGCGAGAGAGACTGCTAGGGAAATAGCGAGAGAGACAGCGAGGGATACAGCGAGAGACACTGCGAGAGAGACTGTGAGGGAGACGGCGAGAGAGACAGCGAGAGAGACAGCGAGAGAGACAGCGAGGGAGACAGCGAGGGAGACAGCGAGAGAGACTTCGAGAGAGACTGCGAGGGAGGCAGCGAGGGAGACAGCGAGGGAGACAGCGAGGGAGACAGCGAGGGAGACAACGAGAGAGACTGCGAGAGAGACTGCGAGAGAGACTGCGAGAGAGACTGCGAGAGCGACTGCTAGGGAGACAGCGAGGGAGACAGCGTGGGAGACAGCAAGGGAGACAGCGAGAGAAACTGCGAGGAAGACAGCGAGAGAGACTGCGAGAGAGACGGCAAGGGAGACAGAGAGGGAGACTGCGAGGGAGAGAGCGAGGGAGACAGCGAGGGAGACAGCGAGGGAGACAGCGAGGGAGACAGCGAGAGAGACTGCAAGAGAGACTGCGAGGGAGACAGCGAGAGACACAGCGAGAGAGACAGCGAGGGAGAAAGCGAGGGAGACAGCGAGAGAGACTGCGAGAGAGACTGCGAGAGAGACTGCGAGGGAGAAAGGAGAGAGACTGCGAGAATGACTGCGAGAGAGACTGCGAGAGAGACTGCGAGAGAGACTGCGAGAGAGACTGCGAGGGAGACTGCGAGGGAGACTGCAAGGGAGACAGCGAGAGAGACAGCGAGGGAGATAGCGAGGGAGATAGCGAGGGAGACTGCGAGAGAGACTGCGAGAGAGACTGCGAGAGAGACGGCGAGAGAGACTGCGATGGAGACTGCGAGGGAGACAGCGAGGGAGACTGCGAGAGATACTGCTATGGAGATAGCGAGAGAGTCAGCGAGGGATACAGCGAGAGAGACTGCGAGAGTGACTGCGAGGTAGACGGCGAGGGAGACGGCGAGGGCGACGGCGAGAGAGAGAGCGAGAGAGACAGCGAGGGAGACAGCGAGAGAGACTTCGAGAGAGACTGCGAGGGAGACGGCGAGAGAGACAGCGAGAGAGGCAGCGAGAGAGACTGTGAGGGACACTGCGAGAGAGACAGTGAGAGGGACTGCGAGAGAGAAAGCGAGAGAGAAAGCCAGAGAGAAAGCCAGAGAGTGCGAGGGAGACAGCGAGGGAGACAGCGAGAGAGAATGCGAGAGAGACTGAGAGAGAGACTGAGAGAGAGACTGAGAGAGAGACTGAGAGAGAGACTGAGAGGGAGACAGCGAGGGAGACAGCGAGGGAGACAGCGAGGGAGACAGCGAGGGAGACAGCGAGGGAGACAACGAGAGAGACATAGAGAGAGACAGCAAAAGAGAATGCGAGAGAGACTGCGAGAGAGACATCCAGGGTGACTGCGAGGGAGACAGCGAGAGAGACTGTGAGGGAGACAGCGAGAGAGACTGTGAGGGAGACAGCGAGGGAGACTGTGAGGGAGACTGCGAGAGAGACTGCTATGGAGATAGCGAGAGAGACAGCGAGGGATACAGCGAGAGAGACTGCGAGAGTGACTGCGAGGGAGACAGCGAGGGAGACGGTGAGAGCGACGGCGAGAGAGAGAGCGAGAGAGACAGCGAGGGAGACAGCGAGAGAGACTTCGAGAGAGACTGCGAGGGAGACGGCGAGAGAGACAGCGAGAGAGACAGCGAGAGAGATTGTGAGGGAGACTGTGAGGGAGACTGTGAGGGAGACAGCGAGAGAGACTGCGAGAGAGACTGCGAGAGAGACTGCGAGAGAGACTGCGAGAGAGACAGTGAGAGGGACTGCGAGAGAGAAAGCGAGAGAGAAAGCCAGAGAGTGCGAGGGAGACAGCGAGAGAGACATCGAGAGAGACAGCGAAAGAGACAGCGAAAGAGAATGCGAGAGAGACTGCGAGAGAGACATCCAAGGTGACTTCGAGGGAGACTTCGAGGGAGACTGCGAGGGAGACTGCGAGAGAGACTGCGAGGGAGACAGCGAGAGAGTCTGCGAGGGAGAGAGCGAGGGAGAAAGCGAGAGAGACTGCGAGAGAGACTGCGAGAGAGACTGCGAGAGAGACTGCGAGGGAGACAACGATAGAGACTGCGAGGGAGACAGCGAGAGAGACTGCGAGAGAGACTGCGAGGGAGACAGCGAGAGAGACAGCGAGAGAGACAGCGAGAGAGAAAGCGAGAGAGACAGCGAGAGAGACAGCGAGAGAGACTGCGAGAGAGACTGCGAGAGAGACTGCGAGAGAGACTGCGAGAGAGACTGCGAGGGAGACAGCGAGAGGGACTGCGAGGGAGAAAGCGAGAGAAACTGCGAGAGAGACTGCTAGGGAAATAGCGAGAGAGACAGCAAGGGAGACAGCGAGGGAGACAGCGAGGGAGACAGCGAGGGAGACAGCGAGGGAGACTGCGAGGGAGACAGCGAGGGAGACAGCGAGGGAGACAGCGAGGGAGACTGCGAGGGAGACTGCGAGAGAGACTGCGAGAGAGACTGCGAGAGCGACTGCTAGGGAGACAGCGAGGGAGGCAGCGAGGGAGACAGCGAGGGAGACAGCGAGGGAGACAGCGAGGGAGACAGCGCGAGAAACTGCGAGGAAGACAGCGAGAGAGACTGCGAGAGAGACGGTGAGGGAGACTGCGAGGGAGAGAGCGAGGGACACAGCGAGGGAGACAGCGAGGGAGACAGCGAGGGAGACAGCGAGGGAGACAGCGAGAGAGACTGCAAGAGAGACTGCGAGGGAGACAGCGAGAGAGACAGCGAGAGAGACAGCGAGAGAGACAGCGAGAAAGACAGCGAGGGAGACAGTGAGAGAGACAGCGAGGGAGACAGCGAGAGAGACAGCGAGGGAGACAGCGAGGGAGACTGCGAGGGAGACTGCGAGGGAGACTGCGAGGGAGACTGCGAGGGAGACTGCGAGGGAGACTGCGAGGGAGACAGTGCGAGAGTCTGCGAGGGAGAGAGCGAGGGAGAGAGCGAGTGAGACTGCGAGAGAGACTGCGAGAGAGACTGCGAGAGAGACTGTGAGGGAGACAGCGATAGAGACTGCGAGGGAGACAGCGAGAGAGACTGCGAGAGAGACAGCGAGAGAGACAGCGAGGGAGACAGCGAGAGAGACTGCGAGAGAGACTGCGAGAGAGACTGCGAGAGAGACTGCGAGAGAGACTGCGAGAGAGACTGCGAGAGAGACTGGGAGGGAGACAGCGAGGGAGACTGCGAGAGAGACTGCGAGAGAGACTGCGAGAGAGACTGCGAGAGAGACTGCGAGAGAGACTGCGAGAGAGACTGCGAGGGAGACAGCGAGGGAGACAGCGAGGGAGACTGCGAGAGAGACGGCGAGAGAGATGGAGAGAGAGATGGAGAGAGAGACGGCGAGAGAGACAGCGAGGGAGAGAGCGAGAGAGACTGCGAGGGAGACAGCGAGAGAGACAGCGAGAGAGACTGCGAGAGAGACTGCGAGAGAGACTGCGAGAGATACAGCGAGAGATACAGCGAGGGATAGAGCGAGGGAGACAGCGAGGGAGACAGCGAGGGAGACAGCGAGAGTACATTGAGAGAGACTGCGAGAGAGACTGCGAGAGAGACTGCGAGGGAGACGGCGAGAGAGACAGCGAGAGAGACAGCGACAGAGACAGCGAGAGAGACAGCGAGGGAGACTGTGAGAGAGACAGCGAGAGAGACAGCGAGAGAGACTGTGAGGGAGACTGTGAGGGAGACTGTGAGGGAGACAGTGAGAGAGACTGCGAGAGAGACTGCGAGAGAGACAGTGAGAGGGACTGCGAGAGAGAAAGCGAGAGAGAAAGCCAGAGAGTGCGAGGGAGACAGCGAGAGAGAATGCGAGAGAGACTGAGAGAGAGACTGAGAGGGAGACAGCGAGGGAGACAATGAGAGAGACATCGAGAGAGACAACGAGAGAGACAGCGAAAGAGAATGCGAGAGAGACTGCGAGGGAGACAGCGAGAGAGCCTGCGAGGGAGACTGCGAGGGAGACAGCGAGAGAGCCTGCGAGGGAGAGAGCGAGGGAGAGAGCGAGGGAGAAAGCGAGTGAGACTGCGAGAGAGACTGCGAGGGAGACAGCGATAGAGACTGCGAGGGAGACAGCGATAGAGACTGCGAGGGAGACAGCGAGAGAGACTGCGAGAGAGACTGCGAGAGAGACTGCGAGAGAGACTGCGAGAGAGACTGCGAGGGAGACAGCGAGAGAGACTGTGAGGGAGACAGCGAGGGAGACAGCGAGGGAGACAGCGAGAGAGACAGCGAGAGAGACTGCGAGGGAGACTGCGAGAGAGACTGCGAGAGAGACTGCGAGAGAGACTGCGAGAGAGACTGCGAGGGAGACTGCGAGGGAGAGTGCGAGAGAGACTGCGAGAGAGACTGCGAGAGAGACTGCGAGAGAGACTGCGAGAGAGACTGCGAGAGAGAAAGCGAGAGAAACTGCGAGAGAGACTGCTAGGGAAATAGCGAGAGAGACAGCGAGGGATACAGCGAGAGACACTGCGAGAGAGACTGTGAGGGAGACGGCGAGAGAGACAGCGAGAGAGACAACGAGAGAGACAGCGAGGGAGACAGCGAGGGAGACAGCGAGAGAGACTTCGAGAGAGACTGCGAGGGAGGCAGCGAGGGAGACAGCGAGGGAGACAGCGAGGGAGACAGCGAGGGAGACAACGAGAGAGACTGCGAGAGAGACTGCGAGAGAGACTGCGAGAGAGACTGTGAGAGAGACTGCGAGAGCGACTGCTAGGGAGACAGCGAGGGAGACAGCGTGGGAGACAGCAAGGGAGACAGCGAGAGAAACTGCGAGGAAGACAGCGAGAGAGACTGCGAGAGAGACGGCAAGGGAGACAGAGAGGGAGACTGCGAGGGAGAGAGCGAGGGAGACAGCGAGGGAGACAGCGAGGGAGACAGCGAGGGAGACAGCGAGAGAGACTGCAAGAGAGACTGCGAGGGAGACAGCGAGAGACACAGCGAGAGAGACAGCGAGGGAGAAAGCGAGGGAGACAGCGAGAGAGACTGCGAGAGAGACTGCGAGAGAGACTGCGAGGGAGAAAGGAGAGAGACTGCGAGAATGACTGCGAGAGAGACTGCGAGAGAGACTGCGAGAGAGACTGCGAGGGAGACTGCGAGGGAGACAGCGAGAGAGACAGCGAGGGAGATAGCGAGGGAGATAGCGAGGGAGATAGCGAGGGAGACTGCGAGAGAGACTGCGAGAGAGACTGCGAGAGAGACGGCGAGAGAGACTGCGATGGAGACTGCGAGGGAGACAGCGAGGGAGACTGCGAGAGATACTGCTATGGAGATAGCGAGAGAGACAGCGAGGGATACAGCGAGAGAGACTGCGAGAGTGACTGCGAGGTAGACGGCGAGGGAGACGGCGAGGGCGACGGCGAGAGAGAGAGCGAGAGAGACAGCGAGGGAGACAGCGAGAGAGACTTCGAGAGAGACTGCGAGGGAGACGGCGAGAGAGACAGCGAGAGAGGCAGCGAGAGAGACTGTGAGGGACACTGCGAGAGAGACAGTGAGAGGGACTGCGAGAGAGAAAGCGAGAGAGAAAGCCAGAGAGAAAGCCAGAGAGAAAGCCAGAGAGTGCGAGGGAGACAGCGAGGGAGACAGCGAGAGAGAATGCGAGAGAGACTGAGAGAGAGACTGAGAGAGAGACTGAGAGAGAGACAGCGAGGGAGACAGCGAGGGAGACAGCGAGGGAGACAGCGAGGGAGACAGCGAGGGAGACAACGAGAGAGACATAGAGAGAGACAGCAAAAGAGAATGCGAGAGAGACTGCGAGAGAGACATCCAGGGTGACTGCGAGGGAGACAGCGAGAGAGACTGTGAGGGAGACAGCGAGAGAGACTGTGAGGGAGACAGCGAGGGAGACTGTGAGGGAGACTGCGAGAGAGACTGCTATGGAGATAGCGAGAGAGACAGCGAGGGATACAGCGAGAGAGACTGCGAGAGTGACTGCGAGGGAGACGGCGAGGGAGACGGTGAGAGCGACGGCGAGAGAGAGAGCGAGAGAGACAGCGAGGGAGACAGCGAGAGAGACTTCGAGAGAGACTGCGAGGGAGACGGCGAGAGAGACAGCGAGAGAGACAGCGAGAGAGACTGTGAGGGAGACTGTGAGGGAGACAGCGAGAGAGACTGCGAGAGAGACTGCGAGAGAGACTGCGAGAGAGACTGCGAGAGAGACAGTGAGAGGGACTGCGAGAGAGAAAGCGAGAGAGAAAGCCAGAGAGTGCGAGGGAGACAGCGAGAGAGACATCGAGAGAGACAGCGAAAGAGACAGCGAAAGAGAAGGCGAGAGAGACTGCGAGAGAGACATCCAAGGTGACTTCGAGGGAGTCTTCGAGGGAGACTGCGAGGGAGACTGCGAGGGAGACAGCGAGAGAGTCTGCGAGGGAGAGAGCGAGGGAGAAAGCGAGAGAGACTGCGAGAGAGACTGCGAGAGAGACTGCGAGAGAGACTGCGAGGGAGACAACGATAGAGACTGCGAGGGAGACAGCGAGAGAGACTGCGAGAGAGACTGCGAGAGAGACTGCGAGGGAGACAGCGAGAGAGACAGCGAGAGAGACAGCGAGAGAGACAGCGAGAGAGACAGCGAGAGAGACAGCGAGAGAGACTGCGAGAGAGACTGCGAGAGAGACTGCGAGAGAGACTGCGAGGGAGACAGCGAGAGGGACTGCGAGGGAGAAAGCGAGAGAAACTGCGAGAGAGACTGCTAGGGAAATAGCGAGAGAGACAGCGAGGGAGACAGCGAGGGAGACAGCGAGGGAGACAGCGAGGGAGACTGCGAGGGAGACAGCGAGGGAGACAGCGAGGGAGACAGCGAGGGAGACAGCGAGGGAGACAGCGAGGGAGACAGCGAGGGAGACTGCGAGGGAGACTGCGAGAGAGACTGCGAGAGAGACTGCGAGAGCGACTGCTAGGGAGACAGCGAGGGAGGCAGCGAGGGAGACAGCGAGGGAGACAGCGAGGGAGACAGCGAGGGAGACAGCGAGGGAGACAGCGCGAGAAACTGCGAGGAAGACAGCGAGAGAGACTGCGAGAGAGACGGTGAGGGAGACTGCGAGGGAGAGAGCGAGGGACACAGCGAGGGAGACAGCGAGGGAGACAGCGAGGGAGACAGCGAGGGAGACAGCGAGAGAGACTGCAAGAGAGACTGCGAGGGAGACAGCGAGAGAGACAGCGAGAGAGACAGCGAGAGAGACAGCGAGAAAGACAGCGAGGGAGACAGCGAGAGAGACAGCGAGGGAGACAGCGAGAGAGACAGCGAGGGAGACAGCGAGGGAGACTGCGAGGGAGACTGCGAGGGAGACTGCGAGGGAGACTGCGAGGGAGACTGCGAGGGAGACAGTGCGAGAGTCTGCGAGGGAGAGAGCGAGTGAGACTGCGAGAGAGACTGCGAGAGAGACTGCGAGAGAGACTGTGAGGGAGACAGCGATAGAGACTGCGAGGGAGACAGCGAGAGAGACTGCGAGAGAGACTGCGAGGGAGACAGCGAGAGAGACTGTGAGGGAGACAGCGAGGGAGACAGCGAGAGAGACTGCGAGAGAGACTGCGAGAGAGACTGCGAGAGAGACTGCGAGAGAGACTGGGAGGGAGACAGCGAGGGAGACTGCGAGAGAGACTGCGAGAGAGACTGCGAGAGAGACTGCGAGAGAGACTGCGAGAGAGACTGCGAGGGAGACAGCGAGGGAGACAGCGAGGGAGACTGCGAGAGAGATGGCGAGAGAGATGGAGAGAGAGATGGAGAGAGAGACGGCGAGAGAGACAGCGAGGGAGAGAGCGAGAGAGACTGCGAGGGAGACAGCGAGAGAGACAGCGAGAGAGACTGCGAGAGAGACTGCGAGAGAGACTGCGAGAGATACAGCGAGAGATACAGTGAGGGATAGAGCGAGGGAGACAGCGAGGGAGACAGCGAGGGAGACAGCGAGAGTACATTGAGAGAGACTGCGAGAGAGACTGCGAGAGAGACTGCGAGGGAGACGGCCAGGGAGACGGCCAGGGAGACGGCGAGGGAGACGACGAGGGAGACGACGAGGGAGACAGCGAGGGAGACAGCGAGGGAGACAGCGACAGAGACAGCGACAGAGACAGCGACAGAGACAGCGACAGAGACAGAGACAGCGACAGAGACAGAGACAGCGACAGAGACAGCGAGGGAGACAGTGAGAGATACTGCTATGGAGATAGCGAGAGAGACAGCCGGGGATACAGAGAGAGTGACTGCAAGGGAGACGGCGAGGGAGACGACGAGGGAGACAGCGAGGGAGACAGCGAGGGAGACAGCGAGGGAGACTGCGAGGGAGACAGCGATGGAGACAGCGAGAGAGACAGCGAGAGAGACTGCATGGGAGACAGCGAGGGAGACAGCGAGGGAGACAGCGAGGGAGACAGCGAGGGAGACAGCGAGGGAGACAGCGAGGGAGACAGCGCTGGAGACAGCGAGAGAGACTGCGAGAAGGACTGTGAGAAGGACTGCGAGAGAGACAGCGAGGGAGACGGCGAGGGAGACGGTGAGAGCGACGGCGAGAGAGAGAGCGAGAGAGACAGCGAGGGAGACAGCGAGAGAGACTTCGAGAGAGACTGCGAGGGAGACGGCGAGAGAGACAGCGAGAGAGACAGCGACAGAGAAAGAGACAGCGACAGAGACAGAGACAGCGAGGGAGACAGTGAGAGATACTGCTATGGAGATAGCGAGAGAGACAGCCGGGGATACAGAGAGAGTGACTGCAAGGGAGACGGCGAGGGAGACGACGAGGGAGACAGCGAGGGAGACAGCGAGGGAGACAGCGAGGGAGACTGCGAGGGAGACAGCGAGGGGGACAGCGAGGGAGACAGCGAGGGAGACTGCGAGAGAGACAGCGAGGGAAACAGCGAGGGACACAACAAGGGAGACAGCGCGAGAGAGTCTGCGAGAGAGACTGCGAGAGAGAGCGCGTGAGACAGCGAGGGAAACAGCGAGGGAGAGAGCGAGAGACACAGCGAGGGAGACAGCAAGAGAGACTGCAAGAGAGACAGCGAGAGAGGCAGCGAGAGAGACAGCGAGAGAGACAGCGAGAGAGACAGCGAGAGAGACAGCGAGGGAGAAAGCGATGGAGACAGCGAGAGAGACAGCGAGAGAGACTGCGTGGGAGACAGCGAGGGAGACAGCGAGGGAGACAGCGAGGGAGACAGCGAGGGAGACAGCGAGGGAGACAGCGAGGGAGACAGCGAGGGAGACAGCGCTGGAGACAGCGAGAGAGACTGCGAGAAGGACTGTGAGAAGGACTGCGAGAGAGACAGCGAGGGAGACGGCGAGGGAGACGGTGAGAGCGACGGCGAGAGAGAGAGCGAGAGAGACAGCGAGGGAGACAGCGAGAGAGACAGCGAGAGAGACAGCGAGAGAGACTGTGAGGGAGACTGTGAGGGAGACTGTGAGGGAGACAGCGAGAGAGACTGCGAGAGAGACTGCGAGAGAGACTGCGAGAGAGACTGCGAGAGAGACTGCGAGAGAGACAGTGAGAGGGACTGCGAGAGAGAAAGCGAGAGAGAAAGCCAGAGAGTGCGAGGGAGACAGCGAGAGAGACATCGAGAGAGACAGCGAAAGAGACAGCGAAAGAGAATGCGAGAGAGACTGCGAGAGAGACATCCAAGGTGACTTCGAGGGAGACTTCGAGGGAGACTGCGAGGGAGACTGCGAGAGAGACTGCGAGGGAGACAGCGAGAGAGACAGTGAGGGAGACAGCGAGAGAGTCTGCGAGGGAGAGAGCGAGGGAGAAAGCGAGAGAGACTGCGAGAGAGACTGCGAGAGAGACTGCGAGAGAGACTGCGAGAGAGACAGCGATAGAGACTGCGAGGGAGACAGCGAGAGAGACTGCGAGAGAGACTGCGAGAGAGACTGCGAGGGAGACAGCGAGAGAGACAGCGAGAGAGACAGCGAGAGAGACAGCGAGAGAGACTGCGAGAGAGACTGCGAGAGAGACTGCGAGGGAGACAGCGAGAGGGACTGCGAGGGAGAAAGCGAGAGAAACTGCGAGAGAGACTGCTAGGGAAATAGCGAGAGAGACAGCGAGGGAGACAGCGAGGGAGACAGCGAGGGAGACAGCGAGGGAGACAGCGAGAGAGACTGCGAGGGAGACAGCGAGGGAGACAGCGAGGGAGACAGCGAGGGAGACAGCGAGGGAGACTGCGAGAGAGACTGCGAGAGAGACTGCGAGAGAGACTGCGAGAGAGACTGCGAGAGCGACTGCTAGGGAGACAGCGAGGGAGGCAGCGAGGGAGACAGCGAGGGAGACAGCGAGGGAGACAGCGCGAGAAACTGCGAGGAAGACAGCGAGAGAGACTGCGAGAGAGACGGCGAGGGAGACTGCGAGGGAGAGAGCGAGGGAGAGAGCGAGGGAGACAGCGAGGGAGACAGCGAGGGAGACAGCGAGGGAGACAGCGAGGGAGACAGCGAGAGAGACTGCAAGAGAGACTGCGAGGGAGACAGCGAGAGAGACAGCGAGAGAGACAGCGAGAGAGACAGCGAGAGAGACAGCGAGAGAGACAGCGAGGGAGACAGCGAGAGAGACAGCGAGGGAGACAGCGAGGGAGACAGCGAGGGAGACAGCGAGGGAGACTGCGAGGGAGACTGCGAGGGAGACTGCGAGAGAGACTGCGAGAGAGACTGCGAGGGAGACAGCGAGAGAGACTGTGAGGGAGACAGCGAGGGAGACAGCGAGAGAGACTGCGAGAGAGACTGCGAGAGAGACTGCGAGACAGACTGCGAGAGAGACTGGGAGGGAGACAGCGAGGGAGACTGCGAGAGAGACTGCGAGAGAGACTGCGAGAGAGACTGCGAGAGAGACTGCGAGGGAGACAGCGAGGGAGACAGCGAGGGAGACAGCGAGGGAGACTGCGAGGGAGAAAGCGAGAGAAACTGCGAGAGAGACTGCTAGGGAAATAGCGAGAGAGACAGCGAGGGAGACAGCGAGGGAGACAGCGAGGGAGACAGCGAGGGAGACAGCGAGAGAGACTGCGAGGGAGACAGCGAGGGAGACAGCGAGGGAGACAGCGAGGGAGACTGCGAGAGAGACTGCGAGAGAGACTGCGAGAGAGACTGCGAGAGAGACTGCGAGAGCGACTGCTAGGGAGACAGCGAGGGAGGCAGCGAGGGAGACAGCGAGGGAGACAGCGAGGGAGACAGCGCGAGAAACTGCGAGGAAGACAGCGAGAGAGACTGCGAGAGAGACGGCGAGGGAGACTGCGAGGGAGAGAGCGAGGGACACAGCGAGGGAGACAGCGAGGGAGACAGCGAGGGAGACAGCGAGGGAGACAGCGAGGGAGACAGCGAGAGAGACTGCAAGAGAGACTGCGAGGGAGACAGCGAGAGAGACAGCGAGAGAGACAGCGAGAGAGACAGCGAGAGAGACAGCGAGAGAGACAGCGAGAGAGACAGCGAGAGAGACAGCGAGGGAGACAGCGAGAGAGACAGCGAGGGAGACAGCGAGGGAGACTGCGAGGGAGACTACGAGGGAGACTGCGAGGGAGACTGCGAGGGAGACTGCGAGGGAGACAGTGCGAGAGTCTGCGAGGGAGAGAGCGAGTGAGACTGCGAGAGAGACTGCGAGAGAGACTGCGAGAGTGACTGCGAGAGAGACTGTGAGGGAGACAGCGATAGAGACTGCGAGGGAGACAGCGAGAGAGACTGCGAGAGAGACTGCGAGGGAGACAGCGAGAGAGACTGTGAGGGAGACAGTGAGGGAGACAGCGAGAGAGACTGCGAGAGAGACTGCGAGAGAGACTGCGAGAGAGACTGCGAGACAGACTGCGAGAGAGACTGGGAGGGAGACAGCGAGGGAGACTGCGAGAGAGACTGCGAGAGAGACTGCGAGAGAGACTGCGAGAGAGACTGCGAGGGAGACAGCGAGGGAGACAGCGAGGGAGACAGCGAGGGAGACTGCGAGAGAGATGGCGAGAGAGATGGAGAGAGAGATGGAGAGAGAGACGGCGAGAGAGACAGCGAGGGAGAGAGCGAGAGAGACTGCGAGGGAGACAGCGAGAGAGGCAGCGAGAGAGACTGCGAGAGAGACTGCGAGAGAGACTGCGAGAGAGACTGCGAGAGATACAGCGAGAGATACAGCGAGGGAGACGGCCAGGGAGACGGCGAGGGAGACGACGAGGGAGACGACGAGGGAGACGACGAGGGAGACGACGAGGGAGACAGCGAGGGAGACAGCGAGGGAGACAGCGACAGAGACAGCGACAGAGACAGCGACAGAGACAGCGACAGAGACAGCGACAGAGACAGCGACAGAGACAGAGACAGCGAGGGAGACAGTGAGAGATACTGCTATGGAGATAGCGAGAGAGACAGCCGGGGATACAGAGAGAGTGACTGTAAGGGAGACGGCGAGGGAGACGACGAGGGAGACAGCGAGGGAGACAGCGAGGGAGACTGCGAGGGAGACAGCGAGGGAGACAGCGAGGGAGACAGCGAGGGAGACAGCGAGGGAGACAGCGAGAGAGACAGCGAGGGAAACAGCGAGGGACACAACAAGGGAGACAGCGAGAGAGACTGCGAGAGAGACTGCGAGAGAGAGCGCGTGAGACAGCGAGGGAAACAGCGAGGGAGAGAGCGAGAGACACAGCGAGGGAGACAGCAAGAGAGACTGCAAGAGAGACAGCGAGAGAGGCAGCGAGAGAGACAGCGAGAGAGACAGCGAGAGAGACAGCGAGAGAGACAGCGAGAGAGACAGCGAGAGGGACAGCGAGGGAGAAAGCGATGGGGACAGCGAGGGAGACAGCGAGGGAGACAGCGAGGGAGACAGCGAGGGAGACAGCGAGGGAGACAGCGCTGGAGA
>NW_027142313.1:0-57066 GCF_036365525.1 Heterodontus francisci
ATGAAGATGATGAAGAAGATGATGATGAAGAAGATGAAGATAGAGAATATGAAGATGATGAAGATGAAGAAGATGACGATGAAGAAGATGAAGAAGATGAAGATGAAGATGAAGAAGAAGATGAAGATGAAGATAATGAAGATGATGATGAAGATGAAGAAGGTGATGGTGAAGAAGATGAAGATGAAGAACATGAAGATGATGAAGAAGATGATGATGAAGATGAAGATGAAGAAGAAGATGAAGAAGATGATGAAGAAGATGATGAAGATGAAGAAGACGAAGATGAAGAAGATGAAGATGATGAAGAAGATGAAGAAGATGAAGAAGATGATGAAGAAGATGAAGATGAAGAAGATGAAGATGAAGATGAAGGTGAAGGTGAAGATGAAGAAGATGAAGATGAAGATGAAGAAGATGATGATGAAGAAGATGATGAAGAAGATGAAAAAAATGAAGATGAAGATGATGAAGAAGATGAAGAAGAAGATGAAGAAGATGAAGAAGATGAAGAAGATGAAGAAGATGAAGAAGATGAAGATGAAGATGAAGAAGATGAAGAAGAAGAAGATGAAGATGATGAAGATGATGAAGATGAAGATGAAGATGAAGAAGGTGAAGGTGAAGAAGGTGAAGGTGAAGAAGGTGAAGGTGAAGATGAAGATGGAGAAGATGAAGATGATGAAGATGATGAAGATGAAGAAGATGAAGATGAAGAAGATGAAGATGATGAAGAAGATGATGATGAAGAAGATGAAGAAGATGAAGAAGAAGAAGAAGAAGAAGAAGATGAAGATGAAGATGAAGAAGATGAAGAAGATGAAGATGAAAATGAAGATGAAGATGAAGAAGGTGAAGGTGAAGGTGAAGATGAAGATGAAGATGGAGAAGATGAAGATGAAGAAGATGAAGAAGATGAAGATGATGAAGAAGATGATGATGAAGAAGATGAAGAAGATGATGATGAAGAAGATGATGATGAAGAAGATGAAGAAGATGAAGATGAAGAAGATGATGATGAAGAAGATGAAGATGAAGAAGATGAAGATGATGAAGAAGATGATGATGAAGATGAAGATGAACAAGATGAAGATGATGAAGATGATGAAGAAGATGATGATGAAGATGAAGATGAACAAGATGAAGATGATGAAGATGAAGATGAAGATGAAGATGAAGATGAAGATGAAGATGAAGATGAAGATGAAGATGAAGATGAAGATGAAGATGATGAAAATGAAGAAGATGAAGAAGATGAAGAAGATGATGAAGATGAAGATGAAGATGAAGATGAAGATGAAGATGAAGAAGAAGATGAAGATGAAGAAGATGAAGAAGATGAAGAAGATGAAGAAGAAGATGAAGAAGATGAAGAAGATGAAGAAGATGAAGAAGATGAAGATGAAGAAGAAGAAGATGAAGATGAAGATGAAGATGATGAAGATGAAGATGAAGATGAAGATGAAGATGATGAAGATGAAGATGAAGATGAAGATGAAGGAGAAGAAGATGAAGAAGAAGATGAAGATGATGAAGATGAAGATGAAGATGAAGATGAAGATGAAGATGAAGATGAAGATGATGATGAAGATGAAGATGAAGATGAAGATGATGAAGATGAAGATGAAGAAGATGAAGATGAAGAAGATGAAGATGATGAAGATGAAGATGAAGAAGATGAAGATGAAGAAGATGAAGAAGATGATGATGAAGAAGAAGATGAAGATGATGAAGATGAAGATGAAGAAGATGAAGATGAAGAAGAAGATGAAGATGATGAAGATGAAGATGAAGAAGATGAAGATGAAGATGAAGAAAATGAAGATGATGAAGAAGATGAAGAAGATGAAGATGAAGAAGATGAAGATGATGAAGATGACGAAGATGAAGAAGATGAAGATGAAGAAGAAGATGAAGAAGATGAAGATGAAGAAGATGAAGATGATGAAGATGATGAAGATGAAGATGACAAGATGAAGATGAGGAAGATGATGAAGAAGATGATGATGAAGAAGATGAAGATGAAGAAGATGAAGATGAAGATGAAGATGAAGATGAAGATGAAGATGATGAAGGTGAAGGTGAAGATGAGATGATGAAGAAGAAGAAGATGAAGATGAGAAGATGAAGAAGATGAAGATGAAGAAGATGAGAAGATGATGAAGAAGATGATGATGATGATGATGATGATGATGATGATGATGATGAAGATGAAGATGAAGATGAAGATGAAGATGAAGAAGATGAAGATGAAGATGATGAAGAAGATGAAGATGAAGATGAAGAAGAAGAAGAAGATGAAGAAGATGAAGAAGAAGAAGAAGATGAAGAGGATGAAGATGATGAAGAAGATGAAGATGAAGATGAAGATGATGAAGCTGAAGATGATGAAGATGAAGATGAAGATGATGAAGATGAAGATGATGAAGATGACGAAGACGAAGATGAAGATAAAGATGATGAAGATGAAGATGAAGAAGATGAAGATGGAGAAGATGAAGATGAAGAAGATGAAGATGAAGAAGATGAAGAAGATGAAGATGAAGAAGATGATGAAGATGAAGAAGATGATGAAGATGAAGATGAAGATGATGAAGATGAAGATGAAGATGAAGAAGATGAAGATGAAGAAGAAGAAGATGATGAAGAAGATGATGAAGATGAAGAAGATGATGAAGATGAAGAAGATGATGAAGATGATGAAGAAGATGAAGATGAAGATGAAGATGAAGAAGATGAAGATGAAGAAGATGATGATGAAGAAGATGAAGATGAAGATGAAGAAGATGAAGATGATGATGATGAAGAACATGATGAAGAAGATGATGATGAAGAAGATGAGGATGATGAAGATGAAGAAGATGAAGATGAAGATGAAGATGATGAAGATGAAGATGAAGAAGATGAAAATGAAGATGAAGATGAAGATGAAGATGAAGATGAAGATGAAGATGAAGAAGATGAAGATGAAGATGAAGAAGTTGAAGATGAAGAAGATGAAGATGAAGAAGATGATGATGAAGAACATGATGATGAAGAAGATGATGATGAAGAAGATGAAGATGATGAAGATGATGAAGAAGATGAAGATGAAGATGAAGATGAAGATGATGAAGATGAAGATGAAGAAGATGAAAATGAAGATGATGAAGATGAAGATGAAGAAGAAGATGATGAAGATGGAAGAAGATGAAGATGAAGATGAAGCAGATGAAGACGATGAAGATGAAGCAGATGAAGACGATGAAGATGAAGAAGATGAAGATGAAGATGAAGAAGATGAAGATGATCAAGATGAAGAAGAAGATGATGATGAAGGAGATGATGATGATGAAGATGAAGAAGATGAAGATGAAGATGATGAAGATGAAGATGAAGATGAAGATGATGAAGATGATGAAGATGAAGATGAAGATGAAGATGATGAAGAAGATGAAGATGAAGATGATGAAGATGATGAAGATGATGAAGATGATGATGAGAAGATGATGAAGATGAAGATGAAGAAGATGAAGAAGATGATGAAGATGAAGATGAAGATGAAGAAGAAGATGAAGATGAAGATGAAGAAGAAGATGAAGATGAAGAAGATGAAGAAGATGAAGAAGAAGAAGAAGAAGAAGAAGAAGAAGATGAAGATGATGAAGATGAAGATGAAGATGAAGATGAAGATGAAGATGATGCAGATGAAGATGAAGATGAAGATGAAGATGAAGATGAAGGAGAAGAAGATGAAGAAGAAGATGAAGATGATGAAGAAGATGAAGAAGAAGATGAAGATGATGAAGAAGATGAAGATGAAGATGAAGATGAAGATGAAGATGAAGATGATGAAGATGAAGATGAAGATGAAGATGATGAAGATGAAGATGAAGATGAAGAAGATGAAGATGAAGAAGATGAAGATGAAGAAGATGAAGATGAAGAAGATGAAGAAGATGAAGAAGATGAAGAAGATGATGATGAAGAAGAAGATGAAGATGATGAAGATGAAGATGAAGATGAAGAAGATGAAGATGAAGAAGAAGATGAAGATGATGAAGATGAAGATGAAGAAGATGAAGATGAAGATGAAGAAAATGAAGATGATGAAGATGAAGAAGATGAAGAAGATGAAGATGAAGAAGATGAAGATGATGAAGATGACGAAGATGAAGAAGATGAAGATGAAGAAGAAGATGAAGAAGATGAAGATGAAGAAGATGAAGATGATGAAGATGAAGATGAAGATGACAAAGATGAAGATGAGGAAGATGATGAAGAAGATGAAGATGAAGAAGATGAAGATGAAGATGAAGATGAAGATGATGAAGATGAAGGTGAAGATGAAGATGATGAAGAAGAAGAAGATGAAGATGAAGAAGATGAAGAAGATGAAGATGAAGAAGATGAAGATGAAGAAGATGAAGATGAAGAAGATGATGAAGATGATGAAGAAGATGATGATGATGATGATGATGATGATGATGATGATGATGATGAAGATGAAGATGAAGATGATGAAGATGAAGATGATGAAGAAGATGAAGATGAAGATGAAGAAGAAGAAGAAGATGAAGAAGATGAAGATGATGAAGAAGATGAAGAAGAAGATGAAGATGATGAAGCTGAAGATGATGAAGATGAAGATGAAGATGATGAAGATGAAGATGATGAAGATGACGAAGACGAAGATGAAGAAAATGATGAAGATAAAGATGATGAAGATGAAGAAGATGAAGATGAACAAGATGAAGATGAAGAAGATGAAGATGAAGAAGATGAAGAAGATGAAGATGAAGAAGATGATGAAGATGAAGAAGATGAAGAAGATGATGAAGATGAAGATGAAGATGAAGATGATGAAGATGAAGATGAAGATGAAGAAGATGAAGATGAAGAAGAAGAAGATGATGAAGAAGATGATGAAGATGAAGAAGATGATGAAGATGAAGAAGATGATGAAGATGATGAAGAAGATGAAGATGAAGATGAAGATGAAGAAGATGAAGATGAAGAAGATGATGATGAAGAAGATGAAGATGAAGATGAAGAAGATGAAGAAGATGAAGATGAAGATGATGATGATGAAGAACATGATGAAGAAGATGATGATGAAGAAGATGAGGATGATGAAGATGAAGAAGATGAAGATGAAGAAGATGAAGATGAAGATGAAGATGATGAAGATGAAGATGAAGAAGATGAAAATGAAGATGAAGATGATGAAGATGAAGATGAAGATGAAGAAGATGAAGATGAAGAAGTTGAAGATGAAGAAGATGAAGATGAAGAAGATGATGATGAAGAACATGATGATGAAGAAGATGATGATGAAGAAGATGAAGATGATGAAGATGATGAAGAAGATGAAGATGAAGATGATGAAGATGAAGATGAAGATGATGAAAATGAAGATGATGAAGATGAAGATGAAGAAGAAGATGATGAAGATGATGAAGATGATGAAGATGAAGATGAAGATGAAGATGAAGATGAAGATGAAGAAGATGAGGATGATGAAGATGAAGATGAAGGTGAAGATGAAGATGAAGAAGATGAAGAAGATAAAGAAGATGAAGATGAAGAAGATGAAGAAGATGAAGATGAAGATGAAGAATATGAAGAAGAAGAAGATGAAGATGATGAAGAAGATGATGATGAAGATGAAGATGAAGAAGATGAAGAAGATGAAGATGAAGAAGATGATGAAGAAGATGATGATGAAGAAGATGAAGATGAAGATGACGAAGATAAAGATGACGAAGAAGATGATGATGAAGAAGATGAAGATGAAGAAGATGAAGAAGATGAAGATGAAGAAGATGAAGATGATGAAGCTGAAGATGATGAAGATGAAGATGAAGATGAAGAGGATGAAGATGAAGAGGATGAAGATGAAGAAGATGAAGATGAAGATAATGAAGATGAAGGTGAAGATGAAGATGATGAAGATGAAGAAGATGAAGAAGATGAAGATGAAGATGATGAAGATGAAGATGAAGAAGATGAAGTTGAAGATGAAGAAGATGATGATGAAGAAGATGATGAAGTAGATGAAGATGAAGATGAAGATGAGAAGAAGATGAAGAAGAAGATGAAGAAGAAGATGAAGAAGATGAAGAAGAAGAGGAAGATGAAGATGAAGAAGATGAAGAAGATGAAGATGAAAATGATGAAGATGATGAAGATGAAAATGAAGATGAAGAAGGTGAAGGTGAAGGTGAAGAAGGTGAAGAAGGTGAAGATGAAGATGAAGATGAAGATGAAGATGGAGAAGATGAAGATGATGAAGATGAAGAAGATGAAGATGAAGAAGATGAAGAAGATGAAGATGAAGATGAAGATGAAGATGATGATGAAAATGATGAAGATGAAGAAGGTGAAGGTGAAGAATGTGAAGGTGAAAATGAAGATGAAGATGATGAAGATGAAGAAGATGAAGACGATGAAGATGATGAAGAAGATGATGATGAAGAAGATGAAGAAGATGAAGATGAAGATGATGAAGAAGATGATGATGAAGAAGATGAAGATAAAGAATATGAAGATGATGAAGATGAAGAAGATGATGATGAAGAAGATGAAGAAGATGATGATGAAGATGAAGATGAAGATGAAGATGATGAAGAAGATGAAGATGAAGATGATGAAGATGATGATGAAGATGAAGAAGGTGATGGTGAAGAAGATGAAGATGAAGACCATGAAGATGATGAAGAAGATGATGATGAAGATGAAGATGAAGAAGAAGATGAAGAAGATGATGAAGAAGATGATGAAGATGAAGAAGACGAAGATGAAGAAGATGAAGATGATGAAGATGAAGATGAAGATGAAGAGGATGAAGAAGATGAAGAAGATGAAGAAGATGATGAAGAAGATGAAGATGAAGAAGATGAAGATGAAGGTGAAGATGAAGAAGATGAAGATGAAGAAGATGATGATGAAGAAGATGATGAAGAAGATGAAGAAGATGAAGATGAAGATGATGAAGAAGATGAAGAAGAAGATGAAGAAGATGAAGAAGATGAAGATGATGAAGAAGATGAAGATGAAGATGAAGATGAAGAAGAAGAGGAAGAAGAAGAAGAAGAAGAAGATGAAGATGATGAAGATGAAGATGAAGATGAAGAAGGTGAAGGTGAAGAAGGTGAAGGTGAAGATGAAGATGGAGAAGATGAAGATGAAGATGATGAAGATGAAGAAGATGAAGATGAAGAAGATGAAGAAGATGAAGAAGATGAAGAAGAAGAAGAAGAAGAAGAAGATGAAGAAGATGAAGATGAAAATGATGAAGATGAAAATGATGAAGATGAAGAAGGTGAAGGTGAAGATGAAGATGAAGATGGAGAAGATGAAGATGAAGAAGATGAAGAAGATGAAGATGATGAAGAAGATGATGATGAAGAAGATGAAGAAGATGAAGAAGATGATGATGAAGAAGATGATGATGAAGAAGATGAAGAAGATGAAGATGAAGAAGATGATGATGAAGAAGATGAAGATGAAGAAGATGAAGATGATGAAGAAGATGATGATGAAGATGAAGATGAACATGATGAAGATGATGATGATGAAGATGAAGATGAACAAGGTGAAGATGATGAAGATGAAGATGATGATGAAGATGATGATGAAGATGAAGATGAAGAAGATGAAGAAGATGATGAAGATGAAGATGAAGATGAAAATGAAGATGAAGAAGATGAAGATGAAGAAGAAGATGAAGAAGATGAAGATGAAGAAGAAGAAGAAGATGAAGATGATGAAGATGATGAAGATGAAGATGAAGATGAAGATGAGGAAGATGATGAAGAAGATGATGATGAAGAAGATGAAGATGAAGAAGATGAAGATGAAGATGAAGATGATGAAGATGAGGATGATGAAGATGAAGGTGAAGATGAAGATGAAGAAGATGAAGAAGATGAAGATGAAGAAGATGAAGAAGATGAAGATGAAGATGAAGATTATGAAGAAGAAGATGAAGATGATGAAGAAGATGATGATGAAGATGAAGATGAAGAAGATGAAGATGAAGAAGATGATGAAGAAGATGATGATGAAGAAGATGAAGATGAAGATGACGAAGATAAAGATGATGAAGAAGATGAAGATGAAGAAGATGAAGATGAAGAAGATGAAGATGATGAAGCTGAAGATGAAGAAGATGAAGATGAAGATGAAGAGGATGAAGATGAAGAGGATGAAGATGAAGATGAAGAAGATGAAGATGAAGATGAAGGTGAAGATGAAGGTGAAGATGAAGATGATGAAGATGAAGAAGATGAAGAAGATGAAGAAGATGAAGATGAAGATGAAGATGATGAAGATGAAGTTGAAGATGAAGAAGATGATGATGAAGAAGATGATGAAGTAGATGAAGAAGATGAAGATGAAGATGAAGATGAAGATGAGGAAGAAGATGAAGAAGAAGATGAAGAAGAAGATGATGATGAAAATGATGAAGATGAAGAAGGTGAAGGTGAAGAATGTGAAGGTGAAAATGAAGATGAAGAAGATGAAGATGATGAAGATGAAGAAGATGAAGATGATGAAGAAGATGATGATGAAGAAGATGAAGAAGATGAAGATGAAGATGATGAAGAAGATGATGATGAAGAAGATGAAGATAAAGAATATGAAGATGATGAAGATGAAGAAGATGATGATGAAGAAGATGAAGAAGATGATGATGAAGATGAAGATGAAGATGAAGATGATGAAGAAGATGAAGATGAAGATGATGAAGATGATGATGAAGATGAAGAAGGTGATGGTGAAGAAGATGAAGATGAAGACCATGAAGATGATGAAGAAGATGATGATGAAGATGAAGAAGAAGATGAAGAAGATGATGAAGAAGATGATGAAGATGAAGAAGACGAAGATGAAGAAGATGAAGATGAAGATGATGAAGATGAAGATGAAGAGGATGAAGAAGATGAAGAAGATGAAGAAGATGATGATGAAGAAGATGAAGATGAAGAAGATGAAGATGAAGGTGAAGATGAAGAAGATGAAGATGAAGAAGATGAAGAAGATGATGATGAAGAAGATGATGAAGAAGATGAAGAAGATGAAGATGAAGATGATGAAGAAGATGAAGAAGAAGATGAAGAAGATGAAGAAGATGAAGATGATGAAGAAGATGAAGATGAAGATGAAGATGAAGATGAAGAAGAAGAAGAAGAAGAAGAAGATGAAGATGATGAAGATGAAGATGAAGATGAAGAAGGTGAAGGTGAAGAAGGTGAAGGTGAAGATGAAGATGGAGAAGATGAAGATGAAGATGATGAAGATGATGAAGATGAAGAAGATGAAGATGAAGAAGATGAAGAAGATGAAGATGATGAAGAAGATGATGATGAAGAAGATGAAGAAGATGAAGAAGAAGAAGAAGAAGAAGATGAAGATGAAGAAGATGAAGATGAAAATGATGAAGATGAAGAAGGTGAAGGTGAAGATGAAGATGAAGATGGAGAAGATGAAGATGAAGATGAAGAAGATGAAGATGATGAAGAAGATGATGATGAAGAAGATGAAGAAGATGAAGAAGATGATGATGAAGAAGATGATGATGAAGAAGATGAAGATGAAGAAGATGATGATGAAGAAGATGATGATGAAGATGAAGATGAACATGATGAAGATGATGATGATGAAGATGAAGATGAACAAGGTGAAGATGATGAAGATGAAGAAGATGAAGATGATGATGAAGATGATGATGAAGATGAAGATGAAGAAGATGAAGAAGATGAAGAAGATGATGAAGATGAAGATGAAGATGAAAATGAAGATGAAGAAGATGAAGATGAAGATGAAGAAGATGAAGAAGATGAAGAAGAAGAAGAAGAAGAAGAAGATGAAGATGATGAAGATGATGAAGATGAAGATGAGGAAGATGATGAAGAAGATGATGATGAAGAAGATGAAGATGAAGAAGATGAAGATGAAGATGAAGATGATGAAGATGAGGATGATGAAGATGAAGAAGATGAAGGTGAAGATGAAGATGAAGAAGATGAAGAAGATGAAGATGAAGAAGATGAAGAAGATGAAGATGAAGATGAAGATTATGAAGAAGAAGAAGATGAAGATGATGAAGAAGATGATGATGAAGATGAAGATGAAGAAGATGAAGATGAAGAAGATGATGAAGAAGATGATGATGAAGAAGATGAAGATGAAGATGACGAAGATAAAGATGATGAAGAAGATGAAGATGAAGAAGATGAAGATGAAGAAGATGAAGATGATGAAGCTGAAGATGAAGAAGATGAAGATGAAGATGAAGAGGATGAAGATGAAGAGGATGAAGATGAAGATGAAGAAGATGAAGATGAAGGTGAAGATGAAGGTGAAGATGAAGATGATGAAGATGAAGAAGATGAAGAAGATGAAGAAGATGAAGAAGATGAAGATGAAGATGAAGATGATGAAGATGAAGTTGAAGATGAAGAAGATGATGATAAGAAGATGATGAAGTAGATGAAGAAGATGAAGATGAAGATGAAGATGAAGATGAGGAAGAAGATGAAGAAGAAGATGAAGAAGATGAAGAAGAAGAGGAAGATGAAGATGAAGAAGATGAAGAAGATGAAGATGAAATGATGAAGATGATGAAGATGAAAATGAAGATGAAGAAGGTGAAGGTGAAGAAGGTGAAGGTGAAGATGAAGATGAAGATGAAGATGGAGAAGATGAAGATGATGAAGATGAAGAAGATGAAGATGAAGAAGATGAAGAAGATGAAGATGAAGATGAAGATAATGAAGATGAAAATGATGAAGATGAAGAAGGTGAAGGTGAAGAATGTGAAGGTGAAATGAAGATGAAGATGATGAAGATGAAGAAGATGAAGATGATGAAGAAGATGATGATGAAGAAGATGAAGAAGATGAAGATGAAGATGATGAAGAAGATGATGATGAAGAAGATGAAGATAAAGAATATGAAGATGATGAAGATGAAGAAGATGATGATGAAGAAGATGAAGAAGATGAAGATGAAGATGAAGATGATGAAGAAGATGAAGATGAAGATGATGAAGATGATGATGAAGATGAAGAAGGTGATGGTGAAGAAGATGATGAATAAGATGATGAAGATGAAGAAGACGAAGATGAAGAAGATGAAGATGAAGATGATGAAGATGAAGATGAAGAGGATGAAGAAGATGAAGAAGATGAAGAAGATGAAGAAGATGATGATGAAGAAGATGAAGATGAAGAAGATGAAGATGAAGGTGAAGATGAAGAAGATGAAGATGAAGAAGATGAAGAAGATGATGATGAAGAAGATGATGAAGAAGATGAAGAAGATGAAGATGAAGATGATGAAGAAGAAGATGAAGAAGATGAAGAAGATGAAGAAGATGAAGAAGATGAAGAAGATGAAGAAGATGAAGATGAAGATGAAGAAGATGAAGAAGATGAAGATGAAGGTGGTGAAGGTGAAGAAGGTGAAGGTGAAGATGAAGATGGAGAAGATGAAGATGAAGATGAAGATGAAGATGAAGATGAAGATGAAGATGAAGATGATGAAGATGAAGATGAAGATGAAGATGAAGATGAAGAAGAAGAAGAAGAAGAAGAAGATGAAGATGAAAATGATGAAGATGAAGAAGGTGAAGGTGAAGGTGAAGGTGAAGGTGAAGATGAAGATGGAGAAGATGAAGATGAAGAAGATGAAGAAGATGAAGATGATGAAGAAGATGATGATGAAGAAGATGAAGAAGATGATGATGAAGAAGATGATGATGAAGAAGATGATGATGAAGAAGATGAAGATGAAGAAGATGATGATGAAGAAGATGAAGATGAAGAAGATGAAGATGATGAAGAAGATGATGATGAAGATGAAGATGAACAAGATGAAGATGATGAAGATGATGAAGAAGATGAAGATGAACAAGATGAAGATGATGAAGATGAAGAAGATGAAGATGATGATGAAGATGATGATGAAGATGAAGATGAAGAAGATGATGAAGATGAAGATGAAGATGAAGATGAAGAAGATGAAGATGAAGATGAAGAAGAAGATGAAGAAGATGAAGATGAAGATGAAGAAGAAGAAGATGAAGATGAAGATGATGAAGATGAAGATGAAGATGAAGATGAAGATGAAGATGATGAAGATGAAGATGAAGGAGAAGAAGATGAAGATGAAGATGAAGATGAAGATGATGAAGATGAAGATGAAGATGAAGATGAAGATGAAGAAGATGAAGAAGATGAAGATGAAGAAGATGAAGATGAAGAAGATGAAGAAGATGAAGATGAAGAAGATGAAGATGAAGAAGATGAAGATGATGAAGAAGATGAAGAAGATGATGATGAAGAAGAAGATGAAGATGATGAAGATGAAGATGAAGAAGATGAAGATGAAGAAGAAGATGAAGATGAAGATGATGAAGATGAAGATGAAGAAGATGAAGATGAAGAAAATGGAGATGATGAAGATGAAGAAGATGAAGAAAATGATGAAGATAAAGATGAAGAAGATGAAGATGAAGAAGATGATGAAGATGAAGAAGATGAAGAAGATGAAGAAGATGATGAAGATGATGAAGATGATGAAGATGATGAAGATGATGAAGAAGATGAAGATGAAGATGATGAAGAAGAAGATGAAGATGAAGATGAAGATGATGAAGATGAAGATGAAGATGAAGATGAAGATGAAGATGAAGAAGAAGATGAAGATGAAGATGAAGAAGAAGAAGATGATGAAGAAGATGAAGATGAAGATGAAGAAGATGATGAAGATGAAGAAGATGATGAAGATGATGAAGAAGATGAAGATGAAGATGAAGAAGATGAAGATGAAGAAGATGATGATGAAGAAGATGATGATGAAGATGAAGATGAAGATGAAGATGAAGATGAAGAAGATGAAGAAGATGAAGATGAAGATGATGATGATGAAGAACATGATGATGAAGAAGATGAAGATGAAGAAGATGAAGATGAAGATGATGAAGAAGATGAAGATGAAGATGATGAAGATGAAGATGAAGAAGATGAAAATGATGAAGATGAAGATGAAGATGAAGATGAAGATGATGAAGATGAAGAAGATGAAGATGAAGAAGATGAAGATGAAGATGAAGATGAAGAAGATGATGATGAAGAACATGATGATGAAGAAGATGATGATGAAGAAGATGAAGATGATGAAGATGATGAAGAAGATGAAGATGAAGATGAAGATGAAGATGAAGATGAAAATGAAGATGATGAAGATGAAGATGAAGAAGATGATGAAGATGAAGAAGATGAAGATGATGAAGAAGATGAAGATGAAGAAGATGAAGATGAAGATGAAGCAGATGAAGACGATGAAGATGAAGCAGATGAAGACGATGAAGATGAAGAAGATGAAGATGAAGATGAAGAAGATGAAGATGATCAAGATGAAGAAGAAGATGATGATGAAGAAGATGATGATGAAGAAGATGAAGAAGAAGAAGATGAAGATGATGAAGATGAAGATGAAGATGAAGATGAAGAAGATGATGAAGATGATGAAGATGATGAAGATGATGAAGATGAAGAAGATGAAGAAGATGAAGATGAAGATGAAGATGATGAAGAAGATGAAGATGAAGATGATGAAGATGATGAAGAAGATGATGATGAAGAAAATGAAGATGAAGATGAAGATGAAGATGACGAAGATATAGATGATGAAGAAGATGAAGAAGATGAAGATGAAGATGATGAAGATGAAGATGATGAAGATGAACAAGATGAAGAAGATGAAGAAGATGAAGATGAAGATGAAGAAGATGAAGAAGATGAAGAAGATGAAGATGAAGATGATGAAGATGATGAAGAAGATGATGATGAAGAAAATGAAAATGAAGATGACGAAGATATAGATGATGAAGATGATGAAGAAGATGAAGATGAAGAAGATGAAGATGAAGATGATGAAGATGAAGATGAAGATGATGAAGATGAAGATGAAGAAGATGAAGGTGAAGATGAAGATGATGAAGACGAAGAAGATGAAGACGAAGAAGATGAAGACGATGAAGATGAAGAAGATGATGATGAAGAAGATGATGATGAAGAAGATGATGATGAAGAAGATGAAGATGAAGAAGATGAAGATGAAGATGAAGATGAAGATGAAGATGAAGATGAAGAAGAAGAAGATGAAGATGAAGAAGATGAAGATGAAAATGATGAAGATGAAGATGATGAAGATGAAGATGAAGAAGGTGAAGGTGAAGAAGGTGAAGGTGAAGAAGGTGAAGGTGAAGATGAAGATGAAGAAGATGAAGATGATGAAGAAGATGATGATGAAGAAGCTGAAGAAGATGAAGATGAAGATGATGAAGAAGATGATGATGAAGAAGATGAAGATGAAGAATATGAAGATGATGAAGATGAAGAAGTAGATTATGAAGAAGATGAAGAAGATGAAGATGAAGATGAAGATGATGAAGAAGATGAAGATGAAGATGATGAAGATGATGATGAAGATGAAGAAGGTGATGGTGAAGAAGATGAAGATGAAGAAGATGAAGATGAAGAAGATGATGATGAAGATGAAGATGAAGAAGATGAAGATGAAGATGAAGAAGATGATGAAGAAGATGGTGATGAAGAAGATGAAGATGAAGATGACGAAGATAAAGATGATGAAGAAGATGAAGATGAAGAAGATGAAGATGAAGAAGATGAAGAAGATGAAGATGAAGAAGATGAAGAAGATGAAAAAGAAGATGAAGATGAAGGTGAAGAGGATGAAGATGATGAAGATGAAGATGAAGAAGATGATGATGAAGAAGAAGATGAAGATGAAGATGAAGCAGATGAAGATGAAGAAGAAGATGAAGATGAAGAAGATGAAGAAGATGAAGATGAAAATGATGAAGATGAAGATGATGAAGATGAAGATGAAGAAGGTGAAGGTGAAGAAGGTGAAGGTGAAGATGAAGATGAAGAAGATGAAGATGATGATGAAGAAGATGAAGATGATGAAGATGATGATGAAGAAGCTGAAGAAGATGAAGATGAAGATGATGAAGAAGATGATGATGAAGAAGATGAAGATGAAGAATATGAAGATGATGAAGATGAAGAAGATGATGATGAAGAAGATGAAGATGAAGATGATGAAGAAGATGAAGATGGAGATGATGAAGATGATGATGAAGATGAAGAAAGTGATGGTGAAGAAGATGAAGATGAAGATGAAGAAGATGAAGAAGATGAAAAAGAAGATGAAGATGAAGATGAAGAGGATGAAGATGAAGATGAAGAAGATGAAGATGAAGATGAAGATGATGAAGATGAAGTAGATGAAGAAGATGAAGAAGATGATGATGAAGATGATGAAGAAGATGAAGAAGATGAAGATGAAGATGAAGATGAAGATGAGATGAAGATGATGAAGAAGATGAAGAAGAAGATGAAGAAGATGAAGAAAAAGAAGAAGATGAAGATGAAGAAGATGAAGATGACAATAATGAAGATGATGAAGATGAAAATGAAGATGAAGTAGGTGAAGGTGAAGAAGGTGAAGGTGAAGATGAAGATGAAGATGGAGAAGATGAAGATGATGAAGATGAAGATGAAGATGAAGATGATGAAGAAGAAGAAGATGAAGATTAAGAAGAAGAAGATGAAGAAGATGAAGAAGATGAAGAAGATGAAGATGAAAATGATGAAGATGAAGATCAAGAAGGTGAAGGTGAAGAAGGTGAAGGTGAAGATGAAGATGAAGATGAAGATGATGAAGATGAAGAAGATGATGATGAAGAAGATGAAGATGAAGATGATGAAGAAGATGATGATGAAGAAGATGAAGATGAAGCATATGAAGATGATGAAGATGAAGATGATGATGAAGAAGATGAAGATGATGAAGAAGATGAAGATGAAGATGATGAAGATGATGATGAAGATGAAGAAGGTGATGGTGAAGAAGATGAAGATGAAGAAGATGAAGATGAAGATGAAGATGAAGATGAAGATGAAGATGAAGATGAAGAAGATGAAGATGAAGAAGATGAAGATGAAGAAGATGAATGTGAAGAAGATGAAGATGATGAAGATGAAGATGAGGAAGATGAAGATGAAGATGAAGATGAAGAAGAGGATGAAGATGAAGATGAAGAAGATGAAGAAGATGAAGAAGATGATGATGAAGAAGATGAAGATGTAGATGAAGGTGAAGATGAAGATGATGAAGATGATGAAGATGAAGAAGATGAAGAAGATGAAGATGAAGATGAAGAAGTTGAAGAAGATGAAGAAGATGAAGATGAAGAAGATGAAGAAGATGATGATGAAAATGCAGAAGATGATGAAGATGAAGATGAAGAAGGTGAAGGTGAAGAAGGTGAAGGTGAAGATGAAGATGAAGATGGAGAAGATGAAGATGAAGATGATGAAGATGATGAAGATGATGAAGATGAAGATGAAGATGAAGATGAAGATGAAGATGATGAAGAAGATGATGATGAAGAAGATCAAGAAGATGAAGATGATGAAGATGAAGAAGATGATGATGAAGATGAAGAAGATGAAGATGAAGATGAAGATGAAGAAGGTGATGGTGAAGAAGATGAAGATGAAGAAGATGAAGAAGATGAAGATGATGAAGAAGATGATGATGAAGATGAAGATGAAGAAGATGAAGATGATGAAGATGATGAAGAAGATGAAGAAGAAGATGAAGAAGATGAAGAAGATGAAGAAGATGATGAAGATGAAGATGATGAAGATGAAGATGAAGAAGATGAAGATGAAGAAGATGAAGGAGATGATGATGAAGAAGATGATGAAGAAGATGAAGATGAAGATGAAGATGATGAAGAAGATGAAGAAGAAGAAGAAAAAGAAGAAGAAGAAGATGAAGATGAAGATGAAGAAGATGAAGATGAAGATGAAGATGAAGAAGGTGAAGGTGAAGAAGGTGAAGGTGCAGATGAAGATGAAGATGGAGAAGATGAAGAAGATGAAGATGATGAAGAAGATGATGATGAAGAAGATGAAGAAGAAGAAGAAGATGAAGATGAAGATAATGAAGAAGATGATGATGAAGAAGATGAAGATGAAGAAGATGAAGAAGATGATGATGAAGAAGATGAAGATGAAGATGAAGAAGGTGATGGTGAAGAAGATGAAGATGGTGATGGTGAAGAAGATGAAGATGAAGATGATGAAGAAGATGATGATGAAGATGAAGATGAAGAAGATGAAGATGAAGAAGATGATGAAGAAGATGATGATGAAGAAGATGAAGATGAAGATGATGAAGATGAAGATGAAGATGAAGATGATGAAGATGATGAAGATGAAGATGAAGAAGATGAAGATGAAGATGAAGAAGGTGAAGAAGATGATGATGAAGAAGATGATGAAGATGAAGATGAAGATGAAGATGAAGATGAAGATGATGAAGAACATGAAGATGAAGATGAAGATGAAGATGAAGATGAAGATGAAGAAGATGAAGATGAAGATGAAGATGAAGATGAAGATGATGATGAAGATGAAGATGAAGATGAAGATGAAGATGAAGATGATGAAGATGAAGATGAAGATGATGAAGAAGAAGAAGAAGATGAAGATGAAAATGATGAAGATGATGAAGAGGAAGATGATGAAGATGAAGATGAAGATGAAGAAGGTGAAGGTGAAGAAGGTGAAGGTGAAGATGAAGATGAAGAAGATGACGATGATGGAGATGAAGAAGATGAAGAAGATGAAGTTGAAGAAGATGAAGAAGATGAAGATGATGAAGAAGATGAAGATGAAGAAGATGAAGATGAAGAAGATGAAGATGAAGAAGATGAAGAAGATGAAGAAGATGAAGAAGATGATGATGAAGAAGATGAAGATGAAGATGAAGATGAAGATGAAGATGAAGATGATGAAGAAGATGAAGATGAAGATGATGAAGATGATGATGAACATGAAGAAGGTGATGGTGAGGAAGATGAAGATGAAGAAGATGAAGATGATGAAGAAGATGATGATGAAGATGAAGATGAAGAAGATGAAGAAGATGAAGATGAAGATGAAGAAGATGAAGAAGATGAAGATGATGAAGATGATGAAGATGATGAAGATGATGAAGATGATGAAGATGAAGATGATGAAGATGAAGATGATGAAGATGAAGATGATGAAGATGAAGAAGATGAAGATGATGATGATGAAGAAGATGAAGATGAAGAAGATGAAGATGAAGCATATGAAGATGATGAAGATGAAGATGATGATGAAGAAGATGATGATGAAGATGAAGATGAAGAAGATGAAGAAGATGAAGATGAAGATGATGAAGATGATGAAGATGAAGATGAAGCAGATGAAGATGAAGAAGAAGATGAAGATGAAGAAGATGAAGAAGATGAAGATGAAAATGATGAAGATGAAGATGATGAAGATGAAGATGAAGAAGGTGAAGGTGAAGAAGGTGAAGGTGAAGATGAAGATGAAGAAGATGAAGATGATGATGAAGAAGATGAAGATGAAGAAGATGAAGATGATGAAGATGATGATGAAGAAGCTGAAGAAGATGAAGATGAAGATGATGAAGAAGATGATGATGAAGAAGATGAAGATGAAGAATATGAAGATGATGAAGATGAAGAAGATGAAGATGAAGATGAAGATGATGAAGAAGATGAAGATGGAGATGATGAAGATGATGATGAAGATGAAGAAAGTGATGGTGAAGAAGATGAAGATGAAGAAGATGAAGATGAAGAAGATGATGATGAAGATGAAGATGAAGATGATGATGAAGATGAAGATGAAGAAGATGAAGATGAAGATGAAGATGATGAAGAAGATGATGATGAAGAAGATGAAGATGAAGATGACGAAGATAAAGATGATGAAGAAGATGAAGATGAAGAAGATGAAGATGAAGAAGATGAAGAAGATGAAGATGAAGAAGATGAAAAAGAAGATGAAGATGAAGATGAAGAGGATGAAGATGAAGATGAAGAAGATGAAGATGAAGATGAAGATGATGAAGATGAAGTAGATGAAGAAGATGAAGAAGATGATGAAGATGATGAAGAAGATGATGAAGAAGATGAAGAAGATGAAGATGAAGATGAAGATGAAGATGAGATGAAGATGATGAAGAAGATGAAGAAGAAGATGAAGAAGATGAAGAAAAAGAAGAAGATGAAGATGAAGAAGATGAAGATGACAATAATGAAGATGATGAAGATGAAAATGAAGATGAAGTAGGTGAAGGTGAAGAAGGTGAAGGTGAAGATGAAGATGAAGATGGAGAAGATGAAGATGATGAAGATGAAGATGATGAAGATTAAGAAGAAGAAGATGAAGAAGATGAAGAAGATGAAGAAGATGAAGATGAAAATGATGAAGATGAAGATCAAGAAGGTGAAGGTGAAGAAGGTGAAGGTGAAGATGAAGATGAAGATGAAGATGATGAAGATGAAGAAGATGAAGATGATGATGATGAAGAAGATGAAGATGAAGATGATGAAGAAGATGATGATGAAGAAGATGAAGATGAAGCATATGAAGATGATGAAGATGAAGATGATGATGAAGAAGATGAAGATGAAGATGATGAAGAAGATGAAGATGAAGATGATGAAGATGATGATGAAGATGAAGAAGGTGATGGTGAAGAAGATGAAGATGAAGATGAAGAAGATGAAGATGAAGATGAAGATGAAGATGAAGATGAAGATGAAGATGAAGAAGATGATGAAGATGAAGAAGATGAATGTGAAGAAGATGAAGATGATGAAGATGAAGATGAGGAAGATGAAGATGAAGATGAAGATGAAGATGAAGAGGATGAAGATGAAGATGAAGAAGATGAAGTAGATGAAGAAGATGATGATGAAGAAGATGAAGATGTAGATGAAGGTGAAGATGAAGATGATGAAGATGATGAAGATGAAGAAGATGAAGAAGATGAAGATGAAGATGAAGATGAAGTTGAAGAAGATGAAGAAGATGAAGAAGATGAAGATGAAGATGAAGATGAAGAAGATGAAGAAGATGAAGAAGATGAAGATGAAGATGAAGATGAAGATGATGAAGAAGATGATGATGAAGAAGATGAAGATGAAGATGATGAAGATGAAGATGAAGATGATGAAGATGAAGATGAAGAAGATGAAGGTGAAGATGAAGATGATGAAGATGAAGAAGATGAAGACGAAGAAGATGAAGACGATGAAGATGAAGAAGATGATGATGAAGAAGATGATGATGAAGAAGATGAAGATGAAGATGAAGAAGATGAAGATGAAGATGAAGATGAAGATGAAGAAGATGAAGATGAAGATGAAGAAGAAGAAGAAGAAGATGAAGATGAAGAAGATGAAGATGAAAATGATGAAGATGAAGATGATGAAGATGAAGATGAAGAAGGTGAAGGTGAAGAAGGTGAAGGTGAAGAAGGTGAAGGTGAAGATGAAGATGAAGAAGATGAAGATGATGAAGAAGATGATGATGAAGAAGCTGAAGAAGATGAAGATGAAGATGATGAAGAAGATGATGATGAAGAAGATGAAGATGAAGAATATGAAGATGATGAAGATGAAGAAGATGATGATGAAGAAGATGAAGAAGATGAAGATGAAGATGAAGATGATGAAGAAGATGAAGATGAAGATGATGAAGATGATGATGAAGATGAAGAAGGTGATGGTGAAGAAGATGAAGATGAAGAAGATGAAGATGAAGAAGATGATGATGAAGATGAAGATGAAGAAGATGAAGATGAAGATGAAGAAGATGATGAAGAAGATGGTGATGAAGAAGATGAAGATGAAGATGACGAAGATAAAGATGATGAAGAAGATGAAGATGAAGAAGATGAAGATGAAGAAGATGAAGAAGATGAAGATGAAGAAGATGAAGAAGATGAAAAAGAAGATGAAGATGAAGGTGAAGAGGATGAAGATGATGAAGATGAAGATGAAGATGAAGAAGATGATGATGAAGAAGAAGATGAAGATGAAGATGAAGCAGATGAAGATGAAGAAGAAGATGAAGATGAAGAAGATGAAGAAGATGAAGATGAAAATGATGAAGATGAAGATGAAGAAGGTGAAGGTGAAGAAGGTGAAGGTGAAGATGAAGATGAAGAAGATGAAGATGATGATGAAGAAGATGAAGATGAAGAAGATGAAGATGATGAAGATGATGATGAAGAAGCTGAAGAAGATGAAGATGAAGATGATGAAGAAGATGATGATGAAGAAGATGAAGATGAAGAATATGAAGATGATGAAGATGAAGAAGATGATGATGAAGAAGATGAAGAAGATGAAGATGAAGATGAAGATGATGAAGAAGATGAAGATGGAGATGATGAAGATGATGATGAAGATGAAGAAAGTGATGGTGAAGAAGATGAAGATGAAGAAGATGAAGAAGATGAAAAAGAAGATGAAGATGAAGATGAAGAGGAGGAAGATGAAGATGAAGAAGATGAAGATGAAGATGAAGATGATGAAGATGAAGTAGATGAAGAAGATGAAGAAGATGATGATGAAGATGATGAAGAAGATGAAGAAGATGAAGATGAAGATGAAGATGAAGATGAAGATGAAGATGAGATGAAGATGATGAAGAAGATGAAGAAGAAGATGAAGAAGATGAAGAAAAAGAAGAAGATGAAGATGAAGAAGATGAAGATGACAATAATGAAGATGATGAAGATGAAAATGAAGATGAAGTAGGTGAAGGTGAAGAAGGTGAAGGTGAAGATGAAGATGAAGATGGAGAAGATGAAGATGAAGATGATGAAGATGAAGATGAAGATGAAGATGAAGATGATGAAGAAGAAGAAGATGAAGATTAAGAAGAAGAAGATGAAGAAGATGAAGAAGATGAAGAAGATGAAGATGAAAATGATGAAGATGAAGATCAAGAAGGTGAAGGTGAAGAAGGTGAAGGTGAAGATGAAGATGAAGATGAAGATGATGAAGATGAAGAAGATGATGATGAAGAAGATGAAGATGAAGATGATGAAGAAGATGATGAAGAAGATGAAGATGAAGCATATGAAGATGATGAAGATGAAGATGATGATGAAGAAGATGAAGATGAAGATGATGAAGAAGATGAAGATGAAGATGATGATGAAGATGAAGAAGGTGATGGTGAAGAAGATGAAGATGAAGAAGATGAAGATGAAGATGAAGATGAAGATGAAGATGAAGATGAAGATGATGAAGAAGATGAAGAAGATGAAGATGAAGAAGATGAATGTGAAGAAGATGAAGATGATGAAGATGAAGATGAGGAAGATGAAGATGAAGATGAAGATGAAGATGAAGAGGATGAAGATGAAGATGAAGAAGATGAAGAAGATGAAGAAGATGATGATGAAGAAGATGAAGATGTAGATGAAGGTGAAGATGAAGATGATGAAGATGATGAAGATGAAGAAGAAGAAGAAGATGAAGATGAAGATGAAGAAGTTGAAGAAGATGAAGAAGATGAAGAAGATGAAGATGAAGAAGATGAAGAAGATGATGATGAAAATGCAGAAGATGATGAAGATGAAGATGAAGAAGGTGAAGGTGAAGAAGGTGAAGGTGAAGATGAAGATGAAGATGGAGAAGATGAAGATGAAGATGATGAAGATGATGAAGATGATGAAGATGAAGATGAAGATGAAGAAGATGAAGATGATGAAGAAGATGATGATGAAGAAGATCAAGAAGATGAAGATGATGAAGATGAAGAAGATGATGATGAAGATGAAGAAGATGAAGATGAAGATGAAGATGAAGAAGGTGATGGTGAAGAAGATGAAGATGAAGAAGATGAAGAAGATGAAGATGATGAAGAAGATGATGATGAAGATGAAGATGAAGAAGATGAAGATGATGAAGATGATGAAGAAGATGAAGATGAAGATGAAGAAGATGAAGAAGATGAAGAAGATGATGAAGATGAAGATGAAGATGATGAAGATGAAGATGAAGAAGATGAAGATGAAGAAGATGAAGGAGATGATGATGAAGAAGATGATGAAGAAGATGAAGATGAAGATGAAGATGATGAAGAAGATGAAGAAGAAGAAGAAAAAGAAGAAGAAGAAGAAGAAGATGAAGATGAAGAAGATGAAGATGAAGATGAAGATGAAGAAGGTGAAGGTGAAGAAGGTGAAGGTGCAGATGAAGATGAAGATGGAGAAGATGAAGATGATGAAGAAGATGATGATGAAGAAGATGAAGAAGAAGAAGAAGATGAAGATGAAGATGATGAAGAAGATGATGATGAAGAAGATGAAGATGAAGAAGATGAAGAAGATGATGATGAAGAAGATGAAGATGAAGATGAAGAAGGTGATGGTGAAGAAGATGAAGATGGTGATGGTGAAGAAGATGAAGATGAAGATGATGAAGAAGATGATGATGAAGATGAAGATGAAGAAGATGAAGTTGAAGAAGATGAAGATGAAGAAGATGATGATGAAGAAGATGAAGATGAAGATGAAGATGATGAAGATGAAGATGAAGATGAAGATGAAGATGATGAAGATGAAGATGATGAAGATGAAGATGAAGAAGATGAAGATGAAGATGAAGAAGGTGAAGAAGATGATGATGAAGAAGATGATGAAGATGAAGATGAAGATGAAGATGAAGATGAAGATGAAGATGAAGATGATGATGAAGATGAAGATGAAGATGAAGATGATGAAGATGAAGATGAAGATGATGAAGAAGAAGAAGAAGATGAAGATGAAAATGATGAAGATGATGAAGAGGAAGATGATGAAGATGAAGATGAAGATGAAGAAGGTGAAGGTGAAGAAGGTGAAGGTGAAGATGAAGATGAAGAAGATGACGATGATGGAGATGAAGAAGATGAAGAAGATGAAGTTGAAGAAGATGAAGAAGATGAAGATGATGAAGAAGATGAAGATGAAGAAGATGAAGATGAAGAAGATGAAGATGAAGAAGATGAAGAAGATGATGATGAAGAAGATGAAGATGAAGAAGAAGATGAAGATGAAGATGAAGATGAAGATGAAGATGATGAAGAAGATGAAGATGAAGATGATGAAGATGATGATGAACATGAAGAAGGTGATGGTGAGGAAGATGAAGATGAAGAAGATGAAGATGATGAAGAAGATGATGATGAAGATGAAGATGAAGAAGATGAAGAAGATGAAGATGAAGATGAAGAAGATGAAGAAGATGAAGAAGATGAAGATGATGAAGATGAAGATGATGAAGATGAAGATGATGAAGATGAAGATGATGAAGATGAAGAAGATGAAGATGATGATGATGAAGAAGATGAAGATGAAGATGATGAAGAAGATGATGATGAAGAAGATGAAGATGAAGCATATGAAGATGATGAAGATGAAGATGATGATGAAGAAGATGATGATGAAGATGAAGATGAAGAAGATGAAGAAGATGAAGACGAAGATGATGAAGATGATGAAGATGAAGATGAAGCAGATGAAGATGAAGAAGAAGATGAAGATGAAGAAGATGAAGAAGATGAAGATGAAAATGATGAAGATGAAGATGATGAAGATGAAGATGAAGAAGGTGAAGGTGAAGAAGGTGAAGGTGAAGATGAAGATGAAGAAGATGAAGATGATGATGAAGAAGATGAAGAAGATGAAGATGATGAAGATGATGAAGATGATGATGAAGAAGCTGAAGAAGATGAAGATGAAGATGATGAAGAAGATGATGATGAAGAAGATGAAGATGAAGAATATGAAGATGATGAAGATGAAGAAGATGATGATGAAGAAGATGAAGAAGATGAAGATGAAGATGAAGATGATGAAGAAGATGAAGATGGAGATGATGAAGATGATGATGAAGATGAAGAAAGTGATGGTGAAGAAGATGAAGATGAAGAAGATGAAGATGAAGAAGATGATGATGAAGATGAAGATGAAGAAGATGATGATGAAGATGAAGATGAAGAAGATGAAGATGAAGATGATGAAGAAGATGATGATGAAGAAGATGAAGATGAAGATGACGAAGATAAAGATGATGAAGAAGATGAAGATGAAGAAGATGAAGATGAAGAAGATGAAGAAGATGAAGATGAAGAAGATGAAAAAGAAGATGAAGATGAAGATGAAGAGGATGAAGATGAAGATGAAGATGAAGATGAAGATGATGAAGATGAAGTAGATGAAGAAGATGAAGAAGATGATGATGAAGAAGATGATGAAGAAGATGAAGAAGATGAAGATGAAGATGAAGATGAAGATGAAGATGAGATGAAGATGATGAAGAAGATGAAGAAGAAGATGAAGAAGATGAAGAAAAAGAAGAAGATGAAGATGAAGAAGATGAAGATGACAATAATGAAGATGATGAAGATGAAAATGAAGATGAAGTAGGTGAAGGTGAAGAAGGTGAAGGTGAAGATGAAGATGAAGATGGAGAAGATGAAGATGATGAAGATGAAGATGAAGATGAAGATGAAGATGAAGATGATGAAGAAGAAGAAGATGAAGATTAAGAAGAAGAAGATGAAGAAGATGAAGAAGATGAAGAAGATGAAGAAGATGAAGATGAAAATGATGAAGATGAAGATCAAGAAGGTGAAGGTGAAGAAGGTGAAGGTGAAGATGAAGATGAAGATGAAGATGATGAAGATGAAGAAGATGAAGATGATGATGATGAAGAAGATGAAGATGAAGATGATGAAGAAGATGATGATGAAGAAGATGAAGATGAAGCATATGAAGATGATGAAGATGAAGATGATGATGAAGAAGATGAAGATGAAGATGATGAAGAAGATGAAGATGAAGATGAAGAAGATGATGATGAAGATGAAGAAGGTGATGGTGAAGAAGATGAAGATGAAGAAGATGAAGATGAAGATGAAGATGAAGATGAAGATGAAGATGAAGATGAAGATGAAGATGAAGATGATGAAGATGAAGAAGATGAATGTGAAGAAGATGAAGATGATGAAGATGAAGATGAGGAAGATGAAGATGAAGATGAAGATGAAGATGAAGAGGATGAAGATGAAGATGAAGAAGATGAAGAAGATGAAGAAGATGATGATGAAGAAGATGAAGATGTAGATGAAGGTGAAGATGAAGATGATGAAGATGATGAAGATGAAGAAGATGAAGATGAAGATGAAGAAGTTGAAGAAGATGAAGAAGATGAAGAAGATGAAGATGAAGAAGATGAAGAAGATGATGATGAAAATGCAGAAGATGATGAAGATGAAGATGAAGAAGGTGAAGGTGAAGAAGGTGAAGGTGAAGATGAAGATGAAGATGGAGAAGATGAAGATGAAGATGATGAAGATGATGAAGATGATGAAGATGAAGATGAAGATGAAGAAGATGAAGATGATGAAGAAGATGATGATGAAGAAGATCAAGAAGATGAAGATGATGAAGATGAAGAAGATGATGATGAAGATGAAGATGAAGAAGGTGATGGTGAAGAAGATGAAGATGAAGAAGATGAAGAAGATGAAGATGATGAAGAAGATGATGATGAAGATGAAGATGAAGAAGATGAAGATGATGAAGATGATGAAGAAGATGAAGATGAAGATGAAGAAGATGAAGAAGATGAAGAAGATGATGAAGATGAAGATGAAGATGATGAAGATGAAGATGAAGAAGATGAAGATGAAGAAGATGAAGGAGATGATGATGAAGAAGATGATGAAGAAGATGAAGATGAAGATGAAGATGATGAAGAAGAAGAAGAAAAAGAAGAAGAAGAAGATGAAGATGAAGATGAAGAAGATGAAGATGAAGATGAAGAAGGTGAAGGTGAAGAAGGTGAAGGTGCAGATGAAGATGAAGATGGAGAAGATGAAGAAGATGAAGATGATGAAGAAGATGATGATGAAGAAGATGAAGAAGAAGAAGAAGATGAAGATGAAGATGATGAAGAAGATGATGATGAAGAAGATGAAGATGAAGAAGATGAAGAAGATGATGATGAAGAAGATGAAGATGAAGATGAAGAAGGTGATGGTGAAGAAGATGAAGATGGTGATGGTGAAGAAGATGAAGATGAAGATGATGAAGAAGATGATGATGAAGATGAAGAAGATGAAGATGAAGAAGATGATGAAGAAGATGATGATGAAGAAGATGAAGATGAAGATGATGAAGATGAAGATGAAGATGAAGATGATGAAGATGAAGATGATGAAGATGAAGATGAAGATGAAGAAGATGAAGATGAAGAAGGTGAAGAAGATGATGATGAAGATGAAGATGAAGATGAAGATGAAGATGATGAAGAACATGAAGATGAAGATGAAGATGAAGATGAAGATGAAGATGAAGATGAAGATGAAGATGATGAAGATGAAGATGAAGATGAAGATGAAGATGATGAAGATGAAGATGATGAAGATGAAGATGATGAAGATGAAGAAGAAGAAGATGAAGATGAAAATGATGAAGATGATGAAGAGGAAGATGATGAAGATGAAGATGAAGATGAAGAAGGTGAAGGTGAAGAAGGTGAAGGTGAAGATGAAGATGAAGAAGATGACGATGATGGAGATGAAGAAGATGAAGAAGATGAAGTTGAAGAAGATGAAGAAGATGAAGATGATGAAGAAGATGAAGATGAAGAAGATGAAGATGAAGAAGATGAAGATGAAGAAGATGAAGAAGATGATGATGAAGAAGATGAAGATGAAGATGAAGATGAAGATGAAGATGAAGATGAAGATGAAGATGAAGATGATGAAGAAGATGAAGATGATGAAGATGATGATGAACATGAAGAAGGTGATGGTGAGGAAGATGAAGATGAAGAAGATGAAGATGATGAAGAAGATGATGATGAAGATGAAGATGAAGAAGATGAAGAAGATGAAGATGAAGATGATGAAGAAGATGAAGAAGATGAAGATGAAGAAGATGAAGAAGAAGATGAAGATGAAGATGAAGATGAAGAAGGTGATGGTGAAGAACATGAAGATGATGAAGAAGATGAAGAAGAAGAAGAAGAAGAAGAAGAAGAAGATGAAGATGAAGATGAAGAAGATGAAGATGAAGAAGGTGAAGGTGAAGAAGGTGAAGGTGCAGATGAAGATGAAGATGGAGAAGATGAAGATGAAGAAGATGAAGATGATGAAGAAGATGATGATGAAGAAGATGAAGAAGAAGAAGAAGATGAAGATGAAGATGATGAAGAAGATGATGATGAAGAAGATGAAGATGAAGAAGATGAAGAAGATGATGATGATGAAGATGAAGATGAAGATGAAGATGAAGAAAGTGATGGTGAAGAAGATGAAGATGAAGAAGGTGATGGTGAAGAAGATGAAGATGATGAAGAAGATGATGATGAAGATGAAGATGAAGAAGATGAAGATGAAGAAGATGATGAAGAAGATGATGATGAAGAAGATGATGATGAAGAAGATGAAGATGAAGATGATGAAGATGAAGATGAAGATGAAGAAGATGAAGATGATGAAGATGAAGATGAAGAAGATGAAGAAGATGAAGATGAAGATGAAGAAGGTGAAGAAGATGATGATGAAGATGAAGATGAAGATGAAGATGAAGATGAAGATGAAGATGATGAAGAACATGAAGATGAAGATGAAGAAGATGAAGATGAAGATGAAGATGAAGATGAAGATGAAGATGATGAAGAAGAAGAAGAAGATGAAGATGAAAATGATGAAGATGATGAAGAGGAAGATGATGAAGATGAAGATGAAGATGAAGAAGGTGAAGGTGAAGAAGGTGAAGGTGAAGATGAAGATGAAGAAGATGACGATGATGGAGATGAAGAAGATGAAGAAGATGAAGTTGAAGAAGATGAAGAAGATGAAGATGATGAAGAAGATGAAGATGATGAAGAAGATGAAGATGAAGAATATGAAGATGATGAAGATGAAGAAGATGATGATGAAGAAGATGAAGATGAAGTAGATGAAGATGAAGAAGAAGATGAAGATGAAGATGAAGATGGTGAAGAAGATGAAGAAGATGAAGATGAAGATGATGAAGATGATGATGAACATGAAGAAGGTGATGGTGAGGAAGATGAAGATGAAGAAGATGAAGAAGATGAAGATGATGAAGATGATGAAGATGAAGATGATGAAGAAGATGATGCTGAAGAAGATGAAGAAGATGAAGATGATGAAGAAGATGATGATGAAGAAGATGAAGATGAAGAAGATGAAGATGAAGATGATGAAGATGATGATGATGAAGAAGATGAAGATGAAGAAGATGAAGATGAAGATGAAGATGAAGATGAAGAAGGTGATGGTGAAGAAGATGAAGATGAAGATGAAGAAGGTGATGGTGAAGAAGATGAAGATGAAGAAGATGAAGATGATGAAGAAGATGATGATGAAGATGAAGATGAAGATAATGAAGATGATGAAGAAGATGAAGAAGATGAAGATGAAGATGAAGATGAAGATGATGAAGATGAAGATGATGAAGATGAAGAAGATGAAGATGAAGAAGATGAAGAAGATGAAGATGAAGAAGATGAAGATGATGATGAAGAAGATGATGAAGAAGATGAAGATGAAGATGAAGATGATGAAGAAGATGAAGAAGATGAAGAAGAAGAAGAAGATGAAGAAGAAGATGAAGAAGATGAAGAAGAAGAAGAAGATGAAGATGAAGAAGAAGATGAAGATGAAGAAGATGAAGAAGATGAAGATGAAAATGATGAAGATGAAGATGAAGATGAAGAAGGTGAAGGTGAAGAAGGTGAAGGTGAAGATGAAGATGGAGAAGATGAAGAAGATGAAGATGATGAAGAAGATGATGATGAAGATGAAGAAGATGAAGATGAAGATGATGAAGAAGATGATGATGAAGAAGATGAAGATGAAGATGAAGATGATGAAGATGAAGAAGATGATGATGAAGAAGATGAAGATGAAGATGAAGATGAAGATGAAGATGAAGAAGGTGATGGTGAAGAAGATGAAGAAGATGAAGAAGATGATGATGAAGATGAAGATGAACAAGATGAAGATGATGAAGATGATGAAGAAGATGATGATGATGATGAAGATGAAGATGAAGAAGATGAAGATGAAGATGAAGAAGATGAAGAAGATGATGATGAAGAAGATGATGATGAAGAAGATGATGATGAAGAAGATGAAGATGAAGATGAAGATGAAGAAGATGAAGATGATGAAAATGATGAAGATGATAAAGAGGAAGATGATGAAGACGAAGATGAAGATGAAGAAGGTGAAGGTGAAGAAGGTGAAGGTGAAGATGAAGATGAAGAAGATGAAGATGAAGAAGATGAGGAAGATGAAGATGAAGAAGATGAAGAAGATGAAGAAGATGAAGATGATGAAGAAGATGATGATGAAGAAGATGAAGATGATGATGAGGAAGATGATGATGAAGAAGATGAAGATGAAGAATATGAAGATGATGATGAAGAAGATGAAGAAGATGAAGATGAAGATGAAGATGATGAAGAAGATGAAGATGATGAAGATGATGATGAAGATGAAGAAGGTGATGGTGAAGAAGATGAAGATGAAGAAGATGAAGATAAAGATGATGAAGAAGATGAAGATGAAGAAGATGAAGAAGATGAAGATGAAGAAGATGAAGATGATGAAGATGATGAAGATGATGAAGATGAAGATTAAGAAGATGATGAAGAAGATGATGAAGAAGATGAAGATGACGAAGATAAAGATGATGAAGAAGATGAAGATGAAGAAGATGAAGATGAAGATGATGAAGATGATGAAGATGATGAAGATGAAGATGATGAAGATGATGAAGAAGATGAAGATGAAGAAGAAGATGAAGATGAAGAAGATGAAGATGAAGATGAAGATGAAGATGAAGATGAAGAAGATGATGAATATGAAGATGATGAAGATGAAGAAGATGATGAAGAAGATGAAGAAGATGAAGATGAAGAAGATGAAGATGAAGATGAAGATGAAGATGAAGATGATGAAGAAGATGAAGAAGAAGATGAAGAAGGTGAAGAAGAAGAAGATGAAGATGAAGAATTTGAAGAAGATGAAGATGAAAATGATGAAGTTGATGAAGATGAAGAAGGTGAAGGTGAAGAAGGTGAAGGTGAAGATGAAGATGAAGATGGAGAAGATGAAGATGAAGATGATGAAGAAGATGATGATGAAGAAGGTGAAGAAGATGAAGATGAAGATGATGAAGAAGATGATGATGAAGAAGATGAAGTTGAAGATGAAGATGATGAAGATGAAGAAGATGATGATGAAGAAGATGAAGAAGATGATGAAGATGAAGATGAATCAGGTGATGGTGAAGAAGAAGATGAAGAAGATGATGATGAAGATGAAGATGAACAAGATGAAGATGATGAAGATGATGAAGAAGATGATGATGAAGATGAAGATGATGTAGATGAAGATGAAGATGATGAAGATGAAGATGAAGATGAAGATGAAGATGAAGAAGATGAAGGTGAAGATGAAGATGAAGATGAAGATGATGAAGATGAAGATGAAGATGAAGATGAAGAAGATGAAGATGATGAAGATGATGAAGATGATGAAGATGATGAAGATGAAGAAGATGAAGGTGAAGGTGAAGATGAAGATGAAGATGAAGATGAAGAAGATGAAGATGAAGATGAAGAAGATGAAGAAGATGAAGATGAAGAAGATGAAGAAGATGATGATGAAGAAGATGATGATGAAGATGAAGAAGGTGATGGTGAAGAAGATGAAGATGGTGATGGTGAAGAAGATGAAGATGAAGATGAAGATGATGAAGAAGATGATGATGAAGAAGATGAAGAAGAAGAAGAAGATGAAGATGAAGATGATGAAGAAGATGATGATGAAGAAGATGAAGATGAAGAAGATGAAGAAGATGATGATGAAGAAGATGAAGATGAAGATGAAGAAGGTGATGGTGAAGAAGATGAAGATGGTGATGGTGAAGAAGATGAAGATGAAGATGATGAAGAAGATGATGATGAAGATGAAGATGAAGAAGATGAAGATGAAGAAGATGATGAAGAAGATGATGATGAAGAAGATGAAGATGAAGATGATGAAGATGAAGATGAAGATGAAGATGATGAAGATGAAGATGATGAAGATGAAGATGAAGAAGATGAAGATGAAGATGAAGAAGGTGAAGAAGATGATGATGCAGAAGATGATGAAGATGAAGATGAAGATGAAGATAAAGATGAAGATGATGAAGAACATGAAGATGATGAAGAACATGAAGATGAAGATGAAGATGAAGATGAAGATGAAGATGAAGATGAAGATGAAGATGAAGATGAAGATGAAGAAGATGAAGATGAAGATGAAGATGAAGATGAAGATGATGATGAAGATGAAGATGAAGATGAAGATGAAGATGATGAAGATGAAGATGAAGATGAAGATGATGAAGAAGAAGAAGAAGATGAAGATGAAAATGATGAAGATGATGAAGAGGAAGATGATGAAGATGAAGAAGGTGAAGGTGAAGAAGGTGAAGGTGAAGATGAAGATGAAGAAGATGACGATGATGGAGATGAAGAAGATGAAGAAGATGAAGATGAAGAAGATGAAGATGAAGAAGATGAAGATGAAGAAGATGAAGAAGATGATGATGAAGAAGATGAAGATGAAGAAGATGAAGAAGAAGATGAAGATGAAGATGAAGATGAAGATGAAGATGATGAAGAAGATGAAGATGAAGATGATGAAGATGATGATGAACATGAAGAAGGTGATGGTGAGGAAGATGAAGATGAAGAAGATGAAGATGATGAAGAAGATGATGATGAAGATGAAGATGAAGAAGATGAAGAAGATGAAGATGAAGATGAAGAAGATGAAGAAGATGAAGATGATGAAGATGATGAAGATGAAGATGATGAAGATGAAGATGATGAAGATGAAGATGATGAAGATGAAGAAGATGAAGATGATGATGATGAAGAAGATGAAGATGAAGATGATGAAGAAGATGATGATGAAGAAGATGAAGATGAAGCATATGAAGATGAAGAAGATGAAGATGATGATGAAGAAGATGATGATGAAGATGAAGATGAAGAAGATGAAGAAGATGAAGATGAAGATGATGAAGATGATGAAGATGAAGATGAAGCAGATGAAGATGAAGAAGAAGATGAAGATGAAGAAGATGAAGAAGATGAAGATGAAAATGATGAAGATGAAGATGATGAAGATGAAGATGAAGAAGGTGAAGGTGAAGAAGGTGAAGGTGAAGATGAAGATGAAGAAGATGAAGATGATGATGAAGAAGATGAAGATGAAGAAGATGAAGAAGATGAAGAAGATGAAGATGATGAAGATGATGATGAAGAAGCTGAAGAAGATGAAGATGAAGATGATGAAGAAGATGATGATGAAGAAGATGAAGATGAAGAATATGAAGATGATGAAGATGAAGAAGATGATGATGAAGAAGATGAAGAAGATGAAGATGAAGATGAAGATGATGAAGAAGATGAAGATGGAGATGATGAAGATGATGATGAAGATGAAGAAAGTGATGGTGAAGAAGATGAAGATGAAGAAGATGAAGATGAAGAAGATGATGATGAAGATGAAGATGAAGAAGATGATGATGAAGATGAAGATGAAGAAGATGAAGATGAAGATGATGAAGAAGATGATGATGAAGAAGATGAAGATGAAGATGACGAAGATAAAGATGATGAAGAAGATGAAGATGAAGAAGATGAAGATGAAGAAGATGAAGAAGATGAAGATGAAGAAGATGAAAAAGAAGATGAAGATGAAGATGAAGAGGATGAAGATGAAGATGAAGATGAAGATGAAGATGAAGATGAAGATGAAGATGATGAAGATGAAGTAGATGAAGAAGATGAAGAAGATGATGATGAAGAAGATGATGAAGAAGATGAAGAAGATGAAGAAGATGAAGATGAAGATGAAGATGAAGATGAAGATGAGATGAAGATGATGAAGAAGATGAAGAAGAAGATGAAGAAGATGAAGAAAAAGAAGAAGATGAAGATGAAGAAGATGAAGATGACAATAATGAAGATGATGAAGATGAAAATGAAGATGAAGTAGGTGAAGGTGAAGAAGGTGAAGGTGAAGATGAAGATGAAGATGGAGAAGATGAAGATGAAGATGATGAAGATGAAGATGAAGATGAAGATGAAGATGATGAAGAAGAAGAAGATGAAGATTAAGAAGAAGAAGATGAAGAAGATGAAGAAGATGAAGAAGATGAAGAAGATGAAGATGAAAATGATGAAGATGAAGATCAAGAAGGTGAAGGTGAAGAAGGTGAAGGTGAAGATGAAGATGAAGATGATGAAGATGAAGAAGATGAAGATGATGATGATGAAGAAGATGAAGATGAAGATGATGAAGAAGATGATGATGAAGAAGATGAAGATGAAGCATATGAAGATGATGAAGATGAAGAAGATGATGAAGAAGATGAAGATGAAGATGATGAAGAAGATGAAGATGAAGATGATGAAGATGATGATGAAGATGAAGAAGGTGATGGTGAAGAAGATGAAGAAGATGAAGATGAAGATGAAGATGAAGATGAAGATGATGAAGATGAAGATGATGAAGATGATGAAGATGAAGAAGATGAAGAAGATGAATGTGAAGAAGATGAAGATGATGAAGATGAAGATGAGGAAGATGAAGATGAAGATGAAGATGAAGATGAAGAGGATGAAGATGAAGATGAAGTAGATGAAGAAGATGAAGAAGATGATGATGAAGAAGATGAAGATGTAGATGAAGGTGAAGATGAAGATGATGAAGATGATGAAGATGAAGAAGATGAAGATGAAGATGAAGAAGTTGAAGAAGATGAAGAAGATGAAGAAGATGAAGATGAAGAAGATGAAGAAGATGATGATGAAAATGCAGAAGATGATGAAGATGAAGATGAAGAAGGTGAAGGTGAAGAAGGTGAAGGTGAAGATGAAGATGAAGATGGAGAAGATGAAGATGAAGATGATGAAGATGATGAAGATGATGAAGATGAAGATGAAGATGAAGAAGATGAAGATGATGAAGAAGATGATGATGAAGAAGATCAAGAAGATGAAGATGATGAAGATGAAGAAGATGATGATGAAGATGAAGAAGATGAAGATGAAGATGAAGATGAAGAAGGTGATGGTGAAGAAGATGAAGATGAAGAAGATGAAGAAGATGAAGATGATGAAGAAGATGATGATGAAGATGAAGATGAAGAAGATGAAGATGATGAAGATGATGAAGAAGATGAAGATGAAGATGAAGAAGATGAAGAAGATGATGAAGATGAAGATGAAGATGATGAAGATGAAGATGAAGAAGATGAAGATGAAGAAGATGAAGGAGATGATGATGAAGAAGATGATGAAGAAGATGAAGATGAAGATGAAGATGATGAAGAAGATGAAGAAGAAGAAGAAAAAGAAGAAGAAGAAGATGAAGATGAAGATGAAGAAGATGAAGATGAAGATGAAGATGAAGAAGGTGAAGGTGAAGAAGGTGAAGGTGCAGATGAAGATGAAGATGGAGAAGATGAAGAAGATGAAGATGATGAAGAAGATGATGATGAAGAAGATGAAGAAGAAGAAGAAGATGAAGATGAAGATGATGAAGAAGATGATGATGAAGAAGATGAAGATGAAGAAGATGAAGAAGATGATGATGAAGAAGATGAAGATGAAGATGAAGAAGGTGATGGTGAAGAAGATGAAGATGGTGATGGTGAAGAAGATGAAGATGAAGATGATGAAGAAGATGATGATGAAGATGAAGATGAAGAAGATGAAGATGAAGAAGATGATGAAGAAGATGATGATGAAGAAGATGAAGATGAAGATGATGAAGATGAAGATGAAGATGAAGATGATGAAGATGAAGATGATGAAGATGAAGATGAAGATGAAGAAGATGAAGATGAAGAAGGTGAAGAAGATGATGATGAAGATGATGAAGATGAAGATGAAGATGAAGATGAAGATGATGAAGAACATGAAGATGATGAAGAACATGAAGAAGATGAAGATGAAGATGAAGAAGATGAAGATGAAGATGAAGATGAAGATGAAGATGAAGATGAAGATGAAGATGATGAAGATGAAGATGATGAAGATGAAGAAGAAGAAGAAGATGAAGATGAAAATGATGAAGATGATGAAGAGGAAGATGATGAAGATGAAGATGAAGATGAAGAAGGTGAAGGTGAAGAAGGTGAAGGTGAAGATGAAGATGAAGAAGATGACGATGATGGAGATGAAGAAGATGAAGAAGATGAAGTTGAAGAAGATGAAGAAGATGAAGATGATGAAGAAGATGAAGATGAAGAAGATGAAGATGAAGAAGATGAAGATGAAGAAGATGAAGAAGATGATGATGAAGAAGATGAAGATGAAGATGAAGATGAAGATGAAGATGAAGATGATGAAGAAGATGAAGATGATGAAGATGATGATGAACATGAAGAAGGTGATGGTGAGGAAGATGAAGATGAAGAAGATGAAGATGATGAAGAAGATGATGATGATGATGAAGATGAAGAAGATGAAGAAGATGAAGATGAAGATGAAGAAGATGAAGAAGATGAAGATGATGAAGATGATGAAGATGAAGATGATGAAGATGAAGATGATGAAGAAGTTGATGCTGAAGAAGATGAAGAAGATGAAGATGATGAAGAAGATGATGATGAAGAAGATGAAGATGAAGATGATGAAGATGATGAAGATGAAGAAGATGATGAAGAAGATGAAGATGAAGATGATGAAGATGATGAAGATGAAGAAGATGATGATGAAGAAGATGAAGATGAAGAAGATGAAGATGAAGATGAAGATGAAGAAGGTGATGGTGAAGAACATGAAGATGATGAAGAAGATGAAGAAGAAGAAGAAGAAGAAGAAGAAGAAGAAGAAGAAGAAGAAGAAGAAGAAGAAGAAGAAGATGAAGATGAAGATGAAGAAGATGAAGATGAAGATGAAGAAGGTGAAGGTGAAGAAGGTGAAGGTGCAGATGAAGATGAAGATGGAGAAGATGAAGATGAAGAAGATGAAGATGATGAAGAAGATGATGATGAAGAAGATGAAGAAGAAGAAGAAGATGAAGATGAAGATGATGAAGAAGATGATGATGAAGAAGATGAAGATGAAGAAGATGAAGAAGATGATGATGATGAAGATGAAGATGAAGATGAAGATGAAGAAGGTGATGGTGAAGAAGATGATGATGAAGAAGATGATGATGAAGAAGATGAAGATGAAGATGATGAAGATGAAGATGAAGATGAAGATGAAGAAGATGAAGATGATGAAGATGAAGATGAAGAAGATGAAGAAGATGAAGATGAAGATGAAGAAGGTGAAGAAGATGATGATGAAGAAGATGATGAAGATGAAGATGAAGATGAAGATGAAGATGAAGATGAAGATGATGAAGAACATGAAGATGAAGATGAAGATGAAGATGAAGATGAAGATGATGAAGAAGAAGAAGAAGATGAAGATGAAAATGATGAAGATGATGAAGAGGAAGATGATGAAGATGAAGATGAAGATGAAGAAGGTGAAGGTGAAGAAGGTGAAGGTGAAGATGAAGATGAAGAAGATGACGATGATGGAGATGAAGAAGATGAAGAAGATGAAGTTGAAGAAGATGAAGAAGATGAAGATGATGAAGAAGATGAAGATGATGAAGAAGATGAAGATGAAGAATATGAAGATGATGAAGATGAAGAAGATGATGATGAAGAAGATGAAGATGAAGTAGATGAAGATGAAGAAGAAGATGAAGTAGATGAAGATGAAGAAGAAGATGAAGATGAAGATGAAGATGATGAAGAAGATGAAGAAGATGAAGAAGATGAAGATGAAGATGATGAAGATGATGATGAACATGAAGAAGGTGATGGTGAGGAAGATGAAGATGAAGAAGATGAAGAAGATGAAGATGATGAAGATGATGAAGATGAAGATGATGAAGAAGATGATGCTGAAGATGAAGAAGATGAAGATGATGAAGAAGATGATGATGAAGAAGATGAAGATGAAGAAGATGAAGATGAAGATGATGAAGATGATGAAGATGAAGATGATGATGATGAAGAAGATGAAGATGAAGAAGATGAAGATGAAGATGAAGATGAAGAAGGTGATGGTGAAGAAGATGAAGATGAAGAAGATGAAGATGATGAAGAAGATGATGATGAAGATGAAGATGAAGATAATGAAGATGATGAAGAAGATGAAGATGAAGATAATGAAGATGATGAAGAAGATGAAGAAGATGAAGATGAAGATGAAGATGAAGATGATGAAGATGAAGATGATGAAGATGAAGAAGATGAAGATGAAGAAGATGAAGATGAAGAAGATGAAGAAGATGATGATGAAGAAGATGAAGATGAAGATGAAGATGAAGATGAAGATGAAGATGATGAAGAAGATGAAGATGATGAAGATGATGATGAACATGAAGAAGGTGATGGTGAGGAAGATGAAGATGAAGAAGATGAAGATGATGAAGAAGATGATGATGAAGATGAAGATGAAGAAGATGAAGAAGATGAAGATGAAGATGAAGAAGATGAAGAAGATGAAGATGATGAAGATGATGAAGATGAAGATGATGAAGATGAAGATGATGAAGAAGTTGATGCTGAAGAAGATGAAGAAGATGAAGATGATGAAGAAGATGATGATGAAGAAGATGAAGATGAAGATGATGAAGATGATGAAGATGAAGAAGATGATGATGAAGAAGATGAAGATGAAGATGATGAAGATGATGAAGATGAAGAAGATGATGATGAAGAAGATGAAGATGAAGAAGATGAAGATGAAGATGAAGATGAAGAAGGTGATGGTGAAGAACATGAAGATGATGAAGAAGATGAAGAAGAAGAAGAAGAAGAAGAAGAAGATGAAGATGAAGAAGATGAAGATGAAGATGAAGATGAAGAAGGTGAAGGTGAAGAAGGTGAAGGTGCAGATGAAGATGAAGATGGAGAAGATGAAGATGAAGAAGATGAAGATGATGAAGAAGATGATGATGAAGAAGATGAAGAAGAAGAAGAAGATGAAGATGAAGATGATGAAGAAGATGATGATGAAGAAGATGAAGATGAAGAAGATGAAGAAGATGATGATGATGAAGATGAAGATGAAGATGAAGATGAAGAAGGTGATGGTGAAGAAGATGAAGATGAAGAAGGTGATGGTGAAGAAGATGAAGATGATGAAGAAGATGATGAAGAAGATGATGATGAAGAAGATGATGATGAAGAAGATGATGATGAAGAAGATGATGATGAAGAAGATGAAGATGAAGATGATGAAGATGAAGATGATGAAGATGAAGATGAAGAAGATGAAGAAGATGAAGATGAAGATGAAGAAGGTGAAGAAGATGATGATGAAGAAGATGATGAAGATGAAGATGAAGATGAAGATGAAGATGAAGATGAAGATGAAGATGATGAAGAACATGAAGATGAAGATGAAGATGAAGATGAAGATGAAGATGAAGATGATGAAGAAGAAGAAGAAGATGAAGATGAAAATGATGAAGATGATGAAGAGGAAGATGATGAAGATGAAGATGAAGATGAAGAAGGTGAAGGTGAAGAAGGTGAAGGTGAAGATGAAGATGAAGAAGATGACGATGATGGAGATGAAGAAGATGAAGTTGAAGAAGATGAAGAAGATGAAGATGATGAAGAAGATGAAGATGATGAAGAAGATGAAGATGAAGAATATGAAGATGATGAAGATGAAGAAGATGATGATGAAGAAGATGAAGATGAAGAATATGAAGATGATGAAGATGAAGAAGATGATGATGAAGAAGATGAAGATGAAGTAGATGAAGATGAAGAAGAAGATGAAGATGAAGATGAAGATGATGAAGAAGATGAAGAAGATGAAGATGAAGATGATGAAGATGATGATGAACATGAAGAAGGTGATGGTGAGGAAGATGAAGATGAAGAAGATGAAGAAGATGAAGATGATGAAGATGATGAAGATGAAGATGATGAAGAAGATGATGCTGAAGATGAAGAAGATGAAGATGATGAAGAAGATGATGATGAAGAAGATGAAGATGAAGAAGATGAAGATGAAGATGATGAAGATGATGAAGATGAAGATGATGATGATGAAGAAGATGAAGATGAAGAAGATGAAGATGAAGATGAAGATGAAGAAGGTGATGGTGAAGAAGATGAAGATGAAGAAGATGAAGATGATGAAGAAGATGATGATGAAGATGAAGATGAAGATAATGAAGATGATGAAGAAGATGAAGAAGATGAAGATGAAGATGAAGATGAAGATGATGAAGATGAAGATGATGAAGATGAAGAAGATGAAGATGAAGAAGATGAAGAAGATGAAGATGATGATGAAGAAGATGATGATGAAGAAGATGATGAAGAAGATGAAGATGAAGAAGATGAAGATGAAGATGAAGATGATGAAGAAGATGAAGAAGATGAAGAAGAAGAAGAAGATGAAGAAGAAGATGAAGAAGATGATGATGATGATGAAGATGAAGATGAAGAAGATGAAGATGAAGAAGATGAAGATGAAGAAGATGATGATGAAGAAGATGATGATGAAGAAGATGATGATGAAGAAGATGATGATGAAGAAGATGATGATGAAGATGAAGATGAAGATGAAGAAGATGAAGATGATGAAAATGATGAAGATGATAAAGAGGAAGATAATGAAGACGAAGATGAAGATGAAGAAGGTGAAGGTGAAGGTGAAGATGAAGATGAAGAAGATGAAGATGAAGAAGATGAGGAAGATGAAGATGAAGAAGATGAAGAAGATGAAGAAGATGAAGATGATGAAGAAGATGATGATGAAGAAGATGAAGATGATGATGAGGAAGATGATGATGAAGAAGATGAAGATGAAGAATATGAAGATGATGAAGATGATGATGAAGAAGATGAAGAAGATGAAGAAGATGAAGATGAAGATGAAGATGATGAAGAAGATGAAGAAGATGAAGATGATGAAGAAGATGATGAAGAAGATGAAGATGACGAAGATAAAGATGATGAAGAAGATGAAGATGAAGAAGATGAAGAAGATGAAGATGAAGAAGATGAAGATGATGAAGATGATGAAGATGATGAAGATGAAGATGATGAAGATGATGAAGAAGATGAAGAAGATGAAGATGAAGAAGATGAAGATGAAGATGAAGATGAAGATGAAGAAGATGATGAATATGAAGATGATGAAGATGAAGAAGATGATGAAGAAGATGAAGATGAAGAAGATGAAGATGAAGAAGATGAAGATGAAGATGATGAAGAAGATGAAGAAGAAGATGAAGAAGGTGAAGAAGAAGAAGATGAAGATGAAGAATTTGAAGAAGATGAAGATGAAAATGATGAAGTTGATGAAGATGAAGAAGGTGAAGGTGAAGAAGGTGAAGGTGAAGATGAAGATGAAGATGGAGAAGATGAAGATGAAGATGATGAAGAAGATGATGATGAAGAAGGTGAAGAAGATGAAGATGATGAAGAAGATGATGATGAAGAAGATGAAGTTGAAGATGAAGATGATGAAGATGAAGAAGATGATGATGAAGAAGATGAAGAAGATGATGAAGATGAAGATGAAGATGAATCAGGTGATGGTGAAGAAGAAGATGAAGAAGATGATGATGAAGATGAAGATGAACAAGATGAAGATGATGAAGATGATGAAGAAGATGATGATGAAGATGAAGATGAAGATGATGTAGATGAAGATGATGAAGATGAAGATGAAGATGAAGATGAAGAAGATGAAGGTGAAGATGAAGATGAAGATGAAGATGAAGATGATGAAGATGAAGATGAAGATGAAGATGAAGAAGATGAAGATGATGAAGATGATGAAGATGATGAAGATGATGAAGATGAAGAAGGTGAAGATGAAGATGAAGAAGATGAAGATGAAGATGAAGAAGATGAAGAAGATGAAGATGAAGAAGATGAAGAAGATGAAGAAGATGAAGAAGATGATGATGAAGAAGATGATGATGAAGAAGATGAAGATGAAGATGAAGATGAAGAAGATGAAGATGAAGAAGATGAAAATGATGAAGATGATGAAGAGGAAGATGATGAAGACGAAGATGAAGATGAAGAAGGTGAAGGTGAAGAAGGTGAAGGTGAAGAAGGTGAAGGTGAAGATGAAGATGAAGAAGATGAAAATGATGAAGATGAAGAAGATGAAGATGATGAAGAAGATGATGATGAAGAAGATGAAGAAGATAAAGATGAAGATGATGAAGATGATGATGAAGAAGATGAAGATGAAGCATATGAAGATGATGATGATGATGAAGAAGATGAAGAAGATGAAGATGATGAAGAAGATGAAGATGAAGATGATGATGAAGATGAAGAAGGTGATGGTGAAGAAGATGATGATGAAGAAGATGAAGAAGATGATGAAGATGAAGATGAAGATGAAGAAGGTGATGGTGAAGAAGATGAAGATGAAGAAGATGAAGATGATGAAGAAGATGATGATGAAGATGAAGATGAACAAGATGAAGATGATGAAGAAGATGATGATGAAGATGAAGATGAAGATGATGAAGATGAAGATGAAGATGATGAAGATGAAGAAGATGAAGGTGAAGATGAAGATGATGAAGATGAAGATGAAGAAGATGAAGATGAAGATGAAGATGAAGAAGACGAAGATGAAGATGATGAAGATGAAGATGAAGATGATGATGAAGAAGATGATGATGAAGATGAAGATGAAGAAGATGAAGATGAAGAAGATGAAAATGATGAAGATGATGAAGATGATGAAGAGGAAGATGATGAAGACGAAGATGAAGATGATGAAGATGAAGAAGATGAAGGTCAAGATGAAGATGAAGATGATGAAGATGAAGATGAAGATGAAGATGAAGATGAAGATGAAGATGAAGATGAAGATGAAGATGAAGAAGATGAAGATGAAGATGAAGATGAAGATGAAGATGATGAAGATGAAGAAGACGAAGACGAAGAAGATGAAGAAGATGAAGATGAAGATGAAGATGAAGATGAAGATGAAGATGAAGGTGAAGAAGATGATGATGAAGAAGATGATGAAGATGAAGATGAAGATGAAGATGAAGATGATGAAGAACATGAAGATGAAGATGAAGATGAAGAAGATAAAGATGAAGATGAAGATGAAGATGAAGATGAAGAAGATGAAGATGAAGATGATGAAGATGATGAAGATGAAGATGAAGATGAAGAAGGTGAAGGTGAAGAAGGTGAAGGTGAAGATGAAGAAGATGAAGAAGATGAAGTTGAAGAAGATGAAGAAGATGAAGATGATGCAGAAGATGATGATGAAGAAGATGAAGATGAAGAATATGAAGATGATGAAGATGAAGAAGATGATGATGAAGAAGATGAAGATGAAGATGAAGATGAAGATGGAGATGATGATGAAGAAGATGAAGATGAAGATGATGAAGATGATGATGAACATGAAGAAGGTGATGGTGAGGAAGATGAAGATGAAGAAGATGAAGATGATGAAGAAGATGATGATGAAGATGAGGATGAAGAAGATGAAGAAGATGAAGATGAAGAAGATGAAGAAGATGAAGAAGATGAAGAAGATGAAGAAGATGAAGATGATGAAGATGAAGATGATGAAGAAGATGATGCTGAAGAAGATGAAGAAGATGAAGATGATGAAGAAGATGATGATGAAGAAGATGATGATGAAGAAGATGAAGATGAAGAAGATGAAGATGATGAAGATGAAGAAGATGAAGATGAAGAAGATGAAGATGAAGATGAAGAAGATGAAGATGAAGAAGGTGATGGTGAAGAAGATGAAGATGAAGAAGATGAAGATGATGAAGAAGATGATGATGAAGATGAAGATGAAGATGATGATGAAGATGATGAAGAAGATGAAGAAGATGAAGATGAAGATGAAGATGATGAAGATGAAGATGATGAAGATGATGAAGATGAAGATGATGAAGATGAAGAAGATGAAGATGATGAAGATGATGATGAAGAAGATGATGATGAAGAAGATGATGAAGAAGATGAAGATGAAGATGAAGATGATGAAGAAGATGAAGAAGATGAAGAAGAAGATGAAGAAGAAGAAGAAGAAGAAGATGAAGAAGATGAAGAAGATGAAGATGTAAATGATGAAGATGAAGATGAAGATGAAGAAGGTGAAGGTGAAGAAGGTGAAGATGAAGATGAAGATGGAGAAGATGAAGAAGATGAAGATGATGAAGAAGATGATGATGAAGATGAAGAAGATGAAGATGAAGATGAAGATGATGAAGATGATGATGAAGAAGATGAAGATGAAGATGAAGATGATGAAGATGAAGAAGATGATGATGAAGAAGATGAAGATGAAGATGAAGATGAAGATGAAGATGAAGAAGGTGATGGTGAAGAAGATGAAGAAGATGAAGAAGATGATGATGAAGATGAAGATGAACAAGATGAAGATGATGAAGATGATGAAGAAGATGATGATGATGATGAAGATGAAGATGAAGATGAAGATGAAGATGAAGAAGATGAAGATGCAGATGAAGAAGATGAAGAAGATGAAGATGAAAATGATGAAGATGAAGATGAAGAAGGTGAAGGTGAAGAAGGTGAAGATGAAGATGAAGATGGAGAAGATGAAGAAGATGAAGATGATGAAGAAGATGATGATGAAGATGAAGAAGATGAAGATGAAGATGATGAAGAAGATGATGATGAAGAAGATGAAGATGAAGATGAAGATGAAGATGAAGATGAAGAAGGTGATGGTGAAGAAGATGAAGAAGATGAAGAAGATGATGATGAAGATGAAGATGAACAAGATGAAGATGATGAAGATGATGAAGAAGATGATGATGATGATGAAGATGAAGATGAAGATGAAGATGAAGAAGATGAAGATGCAGATGAAGAAGATGATGATGAAGAAGATGATGATGAAGAAGATGATGATGAAGAAGATGAAGAAGAAGAAGATGAAGAAGATGAAGAAGATGAAGAAGATGAAGAAGATGAAGATGAAGATGAAGATGAAGATGAAGATGAAGATGAAGAAGATGAAGATGAAGATGAAGATGATGAAGATGAAGATGAAGATGAAGATGAAGAAGGTGAAGATGAAGAAGGTGAAGATGAAGATGAAGATGGAGAAGATGAAGAAGATGAAGATGATGAAGAAGATGATGATGAAGATGAAGAAGATGAAGATGAAGATGATGAAGAAGATGATGATGAAGAAGATGATGATGAAGAAGATGAAGATGAAGATGAAGATGAAGATGAAGATGAAGAAGGTGATGGTGAAGAAGATGAAGAAGATGAAGAAGATGATGATGAAGATGAAGATGAACAAGATGAAGATGATGAAGATGATGAAGAAGATGATGATGATGATGATGATGATGATGAAGATGAAGATGAAGATGAAGATGAAGAAGATGAAGAAGATGATGATGAAGAAGATGATGATGAAGAAGATGATGATGAAGAAGATGAAGATGAAGATGAAGATGAAGATGAAGAAGATGAAGATGATGAAAATGATGAAGATGATAAAGAGGAAGATGATGAAGACGAAGATGAAGATGAAGAAGGTGAAGGTGAAGAAGGTGAAGGTGAAGATGAAGATGAAGAAGATGAAGATGAAGAAGATGAGGAAGATGAAGATGAAGAAGATGAAGAAGATGAAGATGATGAAGAAGATGATGATGAAGAAGATGAAGATGATGATGAGGAAGATGATGATGAAGAAGATGAAGATGAAGAATATGAAGATGATGAAGATGATGATGAAGAAGATGAAGAAGATGAAGATGAAGATGAAGATGATGAAGAAGATGAAGATGATGAAGATGATGATGAAGATGAAGAAGGTGATGGTGAAGAAGATGAAGATGAAGAAGATGAAGCTAATGAAGAAGATGATGATGATGATGAAGATGAAGATGAAGAAGATGAAGAAGATGAAGATTAAGAAGATGATGAAGAAGATGATGAAGAAGATGAAGATGAAGATGACGAAGATAAAGATGATGAAGAAGATGAAGATGAAGAAGATGAAGATGAAGAAGATGAAGATGATGAAGATGAAGATGATGAAGAAGATGAAGATGAAGATGAAGAAGATGAAGATGAAGATGAAGAAGATGATGAATATGAAGAAGATGATGAAGATGAAGAAGATGATGATGAAGAAGATGATGAAGAAGATGAAGATGAAGAAGATGAAGATGAAGATGAAGAAGATGAAGATGAAGAAGATGAAGATGAAGATGAAGATGATGAAGAAGATGAAGAAGAAGATGAAGAAGAAGATGAAGAAGGTGAAGAAGAAGAAGATGAAGAATTTGAAGAAGATGAAGATGAAAATGATGAAGTTGATGAAGATGAAGATGAAGAAGGTGAAGGTGAAGAAGGTGAAGGTGAAGATGAAGATGAAGATGGAGAAGATGAAGATGAAGATGATGAAGAAGATGATGATGAAGAAGGTGAAGATGAAGATGATGAAGAAGATGATGATGAAGAAGATGAAGTTGAAGATGAAGATGATGAAGATGAAGAAGATGATGATGAAGAAGATGAAGAAGATGATGAAGATGAAGATGAAGATGAATCAGGAGATGGTGAAGATGAAGATGAAGAAGATGAAGATGATGAAGATGAAGATGATGAAGATGAAGATGAAGATGAAGATGATGAAGATGAAGATGAAGATGAAGAAGATGAAGGTGAAGGTGAAGGTGAAGATGAAGATGAAGATGAAGAAGATGAAGATGAAGAAGATGAAGAAGATGAAGATGAAGAAGATGAAGAAGATGAAGAAGATGATGATGAAGAAGATGAAGATGAAGATGAAGATGAAGAAGATGAAGATGAAGAAGATGAAAATGATGAAGATGATGAAGATGATGAAGAGGAAGATGATGAAGACGAAGATGAAGATGAAGAAGGTGAAGGTGAAGAAGGTGAAGGTGAAGAAGGTGAAGGTGAAGATGAAGATGAAGAAGATGAAAATGATGAAGATGAAGAAGATGAAGAAGATGAAGATGATGAAGAAGATGATGATGAAGAAGATGAAGAAGATAAAGATGAAGATGATGAAGATGATGATGAAGAAGATGAAGATGAAGCAGATGAAGATGAAGATGAAGATGAAGATGATGAAGAAGATGAAGATGAAGATGATGATGAAGGTGAAGAAGGTGATGGTGAAGAAGATGATGATGAAGAAGATGAAGAAGATGATGAAGATGAAGATGAAGATGAAGAAGAAGATGAAGATGAAGAAGATGAAGATGATGAAGAAGATGATGATGAAGATGAAGATGAACAAGATGAAGATGATGAAGATGATGAAGAAGATGATGATGAAGATGAAGATGAAGATGATGAAGATGAAGATGATGAAGATGAAGAAGATGAAGGTGAAGATGAAGATGAAGATGATGAAGATGAAGATGAAGAAGATGAAGATGAAGATGAAGAAGACGAAGATGAAGATGAAGATGATGAAGATGAAGATGATGATGAAGAAGATGATGAAGAAGATGAAGATGAAGAAGATGAAGATGAAGAAGATGAAGATGATGAAGATGAAGACGAAGATGATGAAGATGAAGAAGATGAAGGTCAAGATGAAGATGATGAAGATGAAGATGAAGATGAAGATGAAGATGAAGAAGACGAAGATGAAGAAGATGAAGAAGATGAAGAAGAAGATGAAGAAGAAGATGAAGATGAAGATGAAGATGAAGATGAAGATGAAGATGAAGATGAAGAAGGTGAAGAAGATGATGATGAAGAAGATGATGAAGATGAAGATGAAGATGATGAAGAACATGAAGATGAAGATGAAGATGAAGATGAAGAAGATGATGATGAAGAAGATGAAGATGAAGATGATGAAGATGAAGATGATGAAGATGAAGATGAAGATGATGATGAAGAAGATGAAGAAGATGAAGATGATGAAGAAGATGATGATGAAGAAGATGAAGATGAAGATGAAGAAGACGATGAAGATGAAGAAGATGAAGACAAAGATGAAGAAGATGAAGAAGAAGAAGATGAAGATGAAGAAGATGAAGAAGATGAAGATGAAGATGATGATGAAGATGATGATGAAGAAGATGAAGATGAAGAAGATGAAGATGATGAAGATGAAGATGATGAAGATGAAGAAGATGATGATGAAGAAGATGAAGATGATGAAGATGAAGATGAAGATGAAGATGAAGATGAAGAAGACGAAAAAGATGAAGATGAAGGTGAAGATGAAGATGAAGAAGATGAAGATGAAGATGATGAAGATGATGAAGATGAAGATGAAGATGAAGAAGATGAAGATGATGAAGATGAAGATGAAGATGAAGATGAAGATGATGAAGAAGATGATGAAGAAGATGAAGATGATGAAGAAGATGATGAAGAAGATGATGATGAAGAAGATGAAGAAGATGAAGAAGATGCAGATGGTGAAGAAGATGATGATGAAGAAGATGAAGATGAAGAAGATGAAGATGATGAAGATGAAGATGAAGAAGATGAAGATGATGAAGATGAAGATGAAGATGAAGAAGATGAAGATGATGAAGAAGATGATGATGAAGAAGATGAAGAAGATGAAGATGAAGAAGAAGTTGATGATGAAGAAGATGAAGATGAAGAAGATGAAGATGAAGAAGATGATGATGAAGAAGGTGAAGGTGAAGAAGGTGAAGGTGAAGATGAAGATGAAGAAGGTGAAGGTGAAGAAGGTGAAGGTGAAGATGAAGATGAAGAAGATGAAGATGAAGAAGATGAGGAAGATGAAGATGAAGAAGATGAAGAAGATGAAGAAGATGAAGATGATGAAGAAGATGATGATGAAGAAGATGAAGATGATGATGAGGAAGATGATGATGAAGAAGATGAAGATGAAGAATATGAAGATGATGAAGATGATGATGAAGAAGATGAAGAAGATGAAGATGAAGATGAAGATGATGAAGAAGATGAAGATGATGAAGATGATGATGAAGATGAAGGAGGTGATGGTGAAGAAGATGAAGATGAAGAAGATGAAGCTAATGAAGAAGATGATGATGATGATGAAGATGAAGATGAAGAAGATGAAGATTAAGAAGATGATGAAGAAGATGATGAAGAAGATGAAGATGAAGATGACGAAGATAAAGATGATGAAGAAGATGAAGATGAAGAAGATGAAGATGAAGAAGATGAAGATGATGAAGATGAAGATGATGAAGAAGATGAAGATGAAGATGAAGAAGATGAAGATGAAGATGAAGAAGATGATGAATATGAAGAAGATGATGAAGATGAAGAAGATGATGATGAAGAAGATGATGAAGAAGATGAAGATGAAGAAGATGAAGATGAAGAAGATGAAGATGAAGATGAAGAAGATGAAGATGAAGATGAAGATGATGAAGAAGATGAAGAAGAAGATGAAGAAGAAGATGAAGAAGGTGAAGAAGAAGAAGATGAAGAATTTGAAGAAGATGAAGATGAAAATGATGAAGTTGATGAAGATGAAGATGAAGAAGGTGAAGGTGAAGAAGGTGAAGGTGAAGATGAAGATGAAGATGGAGAAGATGAAGATGAAGATGATGAAGAAGATGATGATGAAGAAGGTGAAGATGAAGATGATGAAGAAGATGATGATGAAGAAGATGAAGTTGAAGATGAAGATGATGAAGATGAAGAAGATGATGATGAAGAAGATGAAGAAGATGATGAAGATGAAGATGAAGATGAATCAGGAGATGGTGAAGATGAAGATGAAGAAGATGAAGATGATGAAGAAGATGATGATGAAGATGAAGATGAACAAGATGAAGATGATGAAGATGATGAAGAAGATGATGATGATGATGAAGATGAAGATGAAGATGAAGATGAAGATGATGAAGATGAAGATGAAGATGAAGATGATGAAGATGAAGATGAAGATGAAGATGAAGATGAAGATGATGATGAAGGTGAAGGTGAAGATGAGATGAAGATGAAGATGATGAAGATGAAGATGAAGATGATGAAGATGAGTGAAGATGAAGATGATGAGATGAAGATGAAGATGAAGATGAAGAAGATGAAGGTGAAGGTGAAGATGAAGATGAAGATGAAGAAGTGAAGATGAAGAAGATGAAGAAGATGAAGATGAAGAAGATGAAGAAGATGATGATGAAGAAGATGAAGATGAAGATGAAGATGAAGAAGATGAAGATGAAGAAGATGAAAATGATGAAGATGATGAAGATGATGAAGAGGAAGATGATGAAGACGAAGATGAAGATGAAGAAGGTGAAGGTGAAGAAGGTGAAGGTGAAGAAGGTGAAGGTGAAGATGAGATGAAGAAGATGAAAATGATGAAGATGAAGAAGATGAGAAGATGAAGATGATGAAGAAGATGATGATGAAGAAGATGAAGAAGATAAAGATGAAGATGATGAAGATGATGATGAAGAAGATTGAGATGAAGCATATGAAGATGTGATGATGATGAAGAAGATGAAGAAGATGAAGATGAAGATGAAGATGAAGATGAAGATGATGAAGAAGATGAAGATGAAGATGATGATGAAGGTGAAGAAGGTGATGGTGAAGAAGATGATGATGAAGAAGATGAAGAAGATGATGAAGATGAAGATGAAGATGAAGAAGAAGATGAAGATGAAGAAGATGAAGATGATGAAGAAGATGATGATGAAGATGAAGATGAAAGATGAAGATGATGAAGATGATGAAGAAGATGATGATGAAGATGAAGATGAAGATGATGAAGATGAAGATGATGAAGATGAAGAAGAAGAAGGTGAAGATGAAGATGAAGATGATGAAGATGAAGATGAAGAAGATGAGATGAAGATGAAGATGACGAAGATGAAGATGAAGATGATGAAGATGAAGATGATGATGAAGAAGATGATGAAGAAGATGAAGATGAAGAAGATGAAGATGAAGAAGATGAAAATGATGAAGATGATGAAGATGATGAAGAGGAAGATGATGAAGACGAAGATGAAGATGATGAAGATGAAGAGATGAAGGTCAAGATGAAGATGATGAAGATGAGATGAAGATGAAGATGAAGATGAAGATGAAGATGAAGACGAAGATGAAGAAGATGAAGAAGAAGATGAAGAAGAAGATGAAGATGAAGAAGATGAAGATGATGAAGATGAAGATGAAGAAGGTGAAGAAGATGATGATGAAGAAGATGATGAAGATGAAGATGAAGATGATGAAGACATGAAGATGAGATGAAGATGAAGATGAAGAAGATGATGATGAGAAGATGAAGATGAAGATGATGAAGATGAAGTGAAGATGATGAAGATGAAGATGAAGATGAAGATGAAGAAGATGAAGAAGATGAAGATGATGAAGAAGATGAAGATGAAGAAGATGAGATGAAGAAGCGATGAAGATGATGAAGATGAAGAAGATGAAGAAAGATGAGAAGATGAAGAAGAAGAGATGAAGTGAAGAGATGAAGAAGATGAAGATGAAGATGATGATGAAGATGATGATGAAGAAGATGAAGATGAAGAAGATGAAGATGATGAAGATGAGATGATGAAGATGAAGAAGATGATGATGAAGAAGATGAAGATGATGAAGATGAAGATGAAGATGAAGATGAAGTTGAAGAAGATGAAGAAGACGAAAAGATGAAGATGAAGGTGAAGATGAAGATGAAGAAGATGAAGATGATGAGTGAAGATGAAGATGAAGAAGATGAAGATGATGAGATGAAGATGAAGATGATGAAGATGAAGATGAAGATGAAGATGATGAAGAAGATGATGAAGAAGATGAAGATGATGAAGAAGATGATGATGAAGAAGATGAGAAGATGAAGAGATGAGATGGTGAAGAAGATGATGATGAAGAAGATGAAGATGAAGAAGATGAAGATGATGAAGATGAAGATGAAGAGATGAAGATGATGAAGATGAAGATGAAGATGAAGAAGATGAAGATGATGAAGAAGATGATGATGAAGAAGATGAAGAAGATGAAGATGAAGAAGAAGTTGATGATGAAGAAGATGAAGATGAAGAAGATGAAGATGAAGAAGATGATGATGAAGAAGATGAAGAAGATGAAGATGATGAAGATGAAGAAGATGAAGATGATGAAGAAGATGATGATGAAGAAGATGAAGATGAAGAAGATGATGAAGATGAAGAAGATGATGATGAAGAAGATGAAGATGAAGATGAAGAAGATGAAGATGAAGATGAAGATGATGAAGAACGTGATGGTGAAGAAGATGAAGATGAAGAGATGAGATGATGAAGAAGATGAAGATGAAGAAGATGAAGATGATGATGAAGATGAAGATGAAGATGAAGATGAAGATGAAGAAGATGAAGATGAGAAGATGAAGAAGATGATGATGAAGAAGATGATGAAGAAGATGCTGAAGAAGAAGATGAAGATGAAGATGAAGATGAAGATGAAGATGAAGATGATGAAGATGATGAAGATGAAGATGAAGATGAAGAAGATGAAGAAGATGATGATGAAGAAGATGATGAAGATGATGAAGAAGATGAAGAAGAAGAAGAAGATGAAGATGAAGAAGATGAAGAAGAAATGATGAAGATGATGAAGATGAAGATGAAGATGAAGAAGGTGAAGGTGAAGAAGGTGAAGGTGAAGGTGAAGATGAAGATGGAGAAGATGAAGATGAAGATGGAGAAGATGAAGATGAAGATGGAGAAGATGATGATGAAGAAGATGAAGAAGATGAAGACGAAGATGAAGATGAAGAAGACGAAGATGAAGATGAAGAAGGTGAAGATGAAGATGAAGATGAAGAAGATGAAGAAGGTGAAGGTGAAGGTGAAGGTGAAGAGTGAAGATGAGATGAAGATGAAGATGATAATGAAGATGAAGAAGATGAAGATGAAGATGAAGATGATGAAGAAGATGAAGATGATGATGAAGAAGATGAAGATGATGAGAAGAAGAAGATGAAGATGATGAAGAAGATGAAGATGATGAAGATGAAGATGAAGATGAAGATGAAGAAGGTGAAGGTGAAGGTGAAGGTGAAGATGAAGATGAAGATCAAGATGAAGAAGATGAAGATGAAGATGATGAAGAATATGAAGATGATGAAGAAGATGATGATGAAGAAGATGAAGAAGATGAAGATGATGAAGAAGATGATGATGAAGAAGATGAAGATGAAGAATATGAAGATGATGAAGATGATGATGAAGAAGATGAAGATGAAGATGAAGATGAAAATGATGAAGATGATGAAGATGAAGAAGGTGATGGTGAAGAAGATGAAGATGAAGAAGATGAAGATGATGAAGAAGATGATGATGAAGATGAAGATGAAGAAGATGAAGAAGATGAAGATGAAGAAGATGAAGATGAAGAAGATGAAGATGATGAAGAAGATGATGAAGAAGATGAAGAAGATGAAGATGATGAAGAAGATGAAGATGAAGAGATGAAGATGATGAAGATGAAGAAGATGATGATGAAGAAGATGAAGATGAAGAAGATGAAGATGAAGATGAAGAAGATGAAGAAGGTGATGGTGAAGAAGATGAAGATGAAGAAGATGAAGATGAAGATGAAAAAGATGAAGATGAAGAAGATGATGATGAAGAAGATGATGATGAAGAAGATGATGAAGAAGATGAAGATGATGAAGAAGATGATGATGAAGAAGATGAAGAAGATGAAGATGGTGAAGAAGATGATGATGAAGATGAAGATGAAGATGATGAAGATGAAGATGAAGATGATGAAGATGAAGATGAAGATGAAGATGAAGATGATGATGAAGATGAAGATGATGAAGGTGAAGGTGAAGGTGAAGATGAAGATGAAGATGAAGATGAAGATGATGAAGATGAAGATGAAGATGAAGATGAAGATGAAGAAGATGAAGATGAAGATGATGAAGATGAAGATGAAGATGAAGAAGATGAAGGTGAAGGTGAAGATGAAGATGAAGATGAAGATGAAGAAGATGAAGATGAAGAAGATGAAGAAGATGAAGATGAAGAAGATGAAGAAGATGAAGAAGATGATGATGAAGAAGATGAGATGAAGAAGATGAAGATGAAGATGAAGATGAAGAAGATGAAGATGAAGAAGATGAAAATGATGAAGATGATGAAGATGATGAAGAGGAAGATGATGAAGACGAAGATGAAGATGAAGAAGGTGAAGGTGAAGAAGGTGAAGGTGAAGAAGGTGAAGGTGAAGATGAAGATGAAGAAGATGAAATGATGAAGATGAAGAAGATGAAGAAGATGAAGATGATGAAGAAGATGATGATGAAGAAGATGAAGATAGATAAAGATGAAGATGATGAAGATGATGATGAAGAAGATGAAGATGAAGCATATGAAGATGATGATGATGATGAAGAAGATGAAGAAGATGAAGATGAAGATGAAGATGAAGATGAAGATGATGAAGAAGATGAAGATGAAGATGATGATGAAGGTGAAGAAGGTGATGGTGAAGAAGATGATGATGAAGAAGATGAAGAGATGATTAAGATGAAGATGAAGATGAAGAAGGTGATGGTGAAGAAGATGAAGATGAAGAAGATGAAGATGATGAAGAAGATGATGATGAAGATGAAGATGAACAGATGAAGATGATGAGATGAAGAAGATGATGATGAAGATGAAGATGAAGATGATGAAGATGAAGATGAAGATGATGAAGATGAAGAGAAGGATGAAGATGAAGATGAAGATGATTGAAGATGAAGATGAAGAAGATGAAGATGAAGATGAAGAAGATGAAGAAGATGAATGAAGATGATGATGAATGAGAAGAAGATGAAGATGAGAAGATGAAATGATGAAGATGATGAAGATGATGAAGAGGAAGATGATGAAGACGAAGATGAAGATGATGAAGATGAAGAAGATGAAGGTCAAGATGAAGATGATGAAGATGAAGATGAAGATGAAGAAGACGAAGATGAAGAAGATGAAGATGATGAAGAAGAAGAAGAAGTGAAGATGAAGATGAAGAAGATGAGATGAAGATGAAGAAGGTGAAGATGAGGATGAAGAAGATGATGAAGATGAAGATGAAGATGATGAATGAAGATGAAGATGAAGATGAAGATGAAGATGAAGAAGATGAAGATGATGAGATGAAGTGATGAAGGATGAGATGAAGATGATGAAGCGATGAAGAAGATGAAGAAGATGACGATGATGAAGAAGATGATGATGAAGAAGATGAAGATGAAGATGAAGAAGACGATGAAGATGAGAAGATGAAGATAAGATGAAGAAGATGAAGAAGAGAGAAGATGAAGATGAAGAAGATGAAGAAGATGAAGAAGATGAAGATGAGATGTGATGATATGAAGATGAAGATGAAGAAGATGAAGATGATGAAGATGAAGAGATGATGAGATGAGAAGATGATGATGAGAGATGAAGATGATGAAGATGAAGATGAAGATGAAGATGAAGATGAGAAGAAGACGAAAAGATGAGATGAAGGTGAAGATGAAGATGAAGAAGATGAAGATGATGAAGATGAAGATGAAGATGAAGAAGAGAAGATGAAGATGTAGAGAAGATGAAGATGAGATGAAGATGAAGATGAAGATGAAGAAGAAGTGATGATGAAGAAGATGAAGATGAAGAGATGATGATGAAGAGATGAAGATGAAGAAGATGAAGATGAAGAAGATGATGATGAAGAGAAGAGATGAGATGAAGATGATGAAGATGAAGATGAAGAAGATGAAGATGAAGAAGATGAAGATGAAGATGAAGAGATGAAGATGATGATGAAGAAGATGAAGAAGATGAAGATGATGAAGAAGTGATGAAGAGATGAGATGAAGAAGATGAAGATGAGAAGAAGATGATGATGAAGAGATGAAGAAGAAGATGATGAAGAAGATGTGATGAAGAAGATGAAGATGAAGAGATGATGATGATGAAGAAGATGATGATGAAGAAGATGAAGATGAAGATGAAGAAGTTGAAGATGAAGATGAAGATGATGAAGAACGTGATGGTGAGAAGATGAAGATGAAGAAGATGAAGATGATGAAGAAGATGAAGATGAAGATGATGAAGATGATGATGAAGATGATGATGAAGATGAAGAAGATGAAGATGAAGATGAAGAGATGAGAAGATGAAGATGAAGAAGATGAAGAAGATGATGATGAAGAAGATGATGAAGAAGATGATGAAGAAGAAGAAGAAGAAGATGAAGATGAGATGAGATGATGAGAGATGAAGATGAAGATGAAGAAGATGAAGATGAAAATGATGAAGATGTGAAGATGAAGATGAAGATGAAGAAGATGAAGAAGATGATGATGAAGAAGATGATGAAGATGATGAGAAGATGAAGAAGAAGAAGAAGATGAAGAAGATGAAGAGAAATGATGAAGATGATGAAGATGACGATGAAGATGAAGAAGGTGAGGGATGAAGGTGAAGGTGAAGGTGAAGATGAAGATGGAGAAGATGAAGATGAAGATGGAGAAGATGATGAAGAAGATGAAGAAGATGAAGAGAAGATGAAGATGAAGAAGACGAAGATGAAGAAGATGAGATGAAGAAGATGAAGAAGGTGAAGGTGAAGATGAAGATGAAGATGAAGAGAAGATGAAGATGATAATGAAGATGAAGAAGATGAAGATGAAGTGAAGAAGATGATGATGATGAAGGATGAAGATGATGAAGAGATGAGATGATGAAGAAGATGAAAGATGAAGATGAAGAGATGAAGATGAAGTGAGAAGGTGAAGGTGAAGTTGAAGGTGAAGAGAAGATGAAGAAGAAGAAGATGAAGAAGATGAAGATGAGAAGATTTTGATAAGAGTATGAAGATGGAAGAAGAGATGATGAAGAAGATGAAGAAGATGAAGATGATGAAGATGAGATGATGAAGAAGATGAAGATGAAGAATATGAAGATGATGAGATGATGATGAAGAAGATGAAGATGAAGATGAAGATGAAGATGATGAAGATGATGAGATGAAGAAGGTGATGGTGAAGAAGATGAAGAA